>NC_088647.1:8172462-8191462 GCF_964019385.1 Sycon ciliatum
TGCACTTTGAATTTGTAGTTCTCCCAATCCTTTCAAAATATTCATGAACCACTAGTAATACTCCTAAAAAGGACATACTTCCGGCTTACATCACATTCAGAGGTCTGGATTTTGTATTGTTCTTGTCTGAAGTTAGTTGTACTATGATTGGATTCGTTCCATGTTGGTTTTGGGCATTCTGCCTGGTTTTCTTCCGTAGTGCTGATTGTAGAGGTTGGCTTATTGAAGTTCTTTTTCTTTCTTTTTCTTTTTTTTTCTTCATACAATTATTCTCTTCATTTGTGTTAACATCCTTCATCTTGGGAAATTGTGTTTTGTTGCCCGTAAAAGAGGCTTTTGGAACATACTTCAGGCTCTTTACGAACATCTTGAAAGTTTTTGGTTTCACAAGTATACTTTCAAGCCTTCTCATCAGGTGAAATAAAGGCAAAGGAAAAGGAACAGGAACAGTGGATTAAGGGGGCAGCCTACCCATAAATTTCATATGGCATTCAATTGACCGTAACTTTGGTGTTTCTCAATGGATTTGAGTGAAATTTGACCACACACTCCTGCCATTATGCTGGCCCTCACGACATGATTTACAAGTTCTTGCGCCTCACTGACAGGCTTTCCAGGCCGGAAAAACTCAAATTTCCGGCATAGTGCCACGGTGTGCGAGCCACCCAGGAGCCAAACAAATGCATTTACAATTTTTTCACATTTTCGTGCCCATTCTGTCCGTGCGCGGGACCCAAACCTAAAACAAGTCCAGAAGCAGCCATGGGTGGTGGGGTGGGGCCCCTCAACGTGGCCCTGGAATCTGTCACAACGGAACGAGTGGGCGTTCTCTCACACTCCCACAGACCCAAGTCAATTTTTGATTTTTTTAGGTTTAGCACGTGCTACGAGGTCGTACCTTTGATACAACATCCAGTGCTGGGACGTCCACAGCAAGCCATTTCCACAGCGCGGCACACTAAATCCAGGATACCCTCAGAAACCGGCAAAGACTACCACTCACGTTCCACCACTGCCTAGTACTGAATCCTACCTGACTTCTTGACACGACTCAAACTTGCCAAAGTCACTAAATCAACGTCAAATACAAAAATCAAGCCACATATCTGCAACGTCACGAGGGTGCTGGCAAAAGTCCTGCCGCCGTGCAGCCCAATACGTGGCTCAAAAACGTGATTTTTTGGACTTGGAGCAAAATTCTGCACACTTTCGCGTGTTTCCATGATACGACAAGTTGCGCACGGTCTGCTCACATTCAAATACAATGCCGCCAACAAATGACAGAGTGCAACAAAAAAATCTTTCCTTGCAAGGGCACATTTTAAGCCATAACTCTTGAACAGCTGGTCAGATCGGGACACAATTTTCAGAAAATTTGCAGCTATTCAAGCTCTTTCAACTGACGTAGCACACAATATGAATTTACAAATTCGATTTTTCAGCGAATTTTGGGTAGTCTGCCACCTTAAGTACAGCAAGGAGGTGGTAAAACAGCGCAAAGAAGAAGATAGCTGAAGTAAACAGCGAAAATGCGTAACCTATACACATAGCAATAATGACACAAAGGTGCAAGTGCGAGAAAACTCAATAAGCGTGACATGGAGTGCCACAACAAGAGACAACCACTGGATATAGCTAACGAGGTTTTGGTGACCTACCTAACAGCCTAAGTGTGAATTTAATTTGCTTCTGCTTGCAAAGGTTGGGTTTCTTTCACCGCTACACCTTATTCTACAACACGCACGATCCAAACGACCACGGAGGGGACGTCCAGCAAAGAATCATCCTGGTACAAGATGGTCTAACGCAGCGGCATCAACACCAAGCAACGTCACCTCACAATTAACTAGACCACCGGATAAACAACCAGACAAGACACCTACTGGCGTGGCAGTGACAGGAACCTCATCAACTAGAAGAATAACAAGATCGGCAACAACGGCGATGGCGGCGTCTAAAGCACTGGCAGAGGCAACGGCTAGGGTCCACTTGACTAGCCATTTGATATCGGATGTGTCCACCGCACATGCTGATTGTTCTGATGTTAGTTCTGATAAGCATGAGTCGTCCATTGCTAGTCATTTATTTGAGCATCCTGATTGTCGTGCTGTGTATTCAGATGATTCTTTTTTGATTGTGTCACGTGTACGCAGTGCTAGATTGCTGAATGTTTTGGAAGCCGTATACATCCACACAAAGAAACCCAACCTTTGCAAGCAGAAGCAAATTAAACTAACACTTAGCCTGTTAGGTAGGTCACCAAAACCTCGTTAGTTATGTCCAGTGGTTGTCTCTTGTTGTCGCACAACATGTCACGCTTATTGAGTTTTCTCGCACTTGCACCTTTGTGTCATTATTGCTATGTGTATAGGTCACGCATTTTCTCTGTTTACTTT
Organism: Sycon ciliatum; assembly: GCF_964019385.1. NCBI lineage: Eukaryota > Metazoa > Porifera > Calcarea > Leucosolenida > Sycettidae > Sycon > Sycon ciliatum. Next base: position 8,174,859 of record NC_088647.1, read on the forward strand.
AGCTATCTTCTTCTTTGCGCTGTTTTACCACCTCCTTACTGTACTCAATCCACTGTTCCTGTTCCTTTGCCTTTGACCTGTATTTCACCTGATGAGAAGGCTTGAAAGTATATTTGTGAAACCAAAAACTTTCAAGATGTTCGTAAAGAGCCTGAAGTGCGTCCTTTTTATGAGTATTATCACATTTTGGTCTCAGAGGAAACTCTACTAGTAGTTAATCTTCTGACTGTCGATGGTGTCATAATGTAATTACAGGCACAGCCACCTTGAAGCATGTACAGTCCTTGCACTGCAGGGCACTGCACAAATCCTTCCAGCTTCCGCGGTCCTGCGCAATCTGGTGTAGGCGCTATAGGTCGTGCAGATTATCAAGTTGACCATTGCCAGACATCTTCAGATCGGCTGAGAGAACCGACTGGACAGTGGTGTGGTCAGCCCCTCCATTTCTTGGTGTGGGGACAGCCCCTCCATTTCTTGGTGTGGGGACAGCCCCTCCATTTCTTGGTGTGGGGACAGCCCCTCCTTTTCTTGGTGTGGGGACAGCCCCTCCATTTCTTGGTGTGGCGACAGCCCCTCCATTTCTTGGTGTGGGGTCAGCCCCTCCATTTCTTGGTGTGGGGTCAGCCCCTCCATTTCTTGCCATCCTTGTTTTAAAGGAGTGCTTATTGCCCTTCTTGCCGGACACTCATCGGGGGAAACGAAGAATGTGGCCCAGCAAACGTCACCGCGTCCTCTTCACGCCATGGCTCAGAAGCTCTGTGCTGCATCACTGGTAAAGGGCCACATTGGAGATTTTCTGCGGCCATTTTACTTGGGTTTGTAATCTGAGCTGCCGCCGGTGAAACGCGTCAAGCTGCCCCTTGGACTTGGTCAGAGCCCAAGTGCTTGAGTTATATAGGAGAATAGGAAGTACAAGTAGTGCCTTGTACAATCTGACTCTCCGCTTCTCGCTGATGATGGATCCTCTCTTCCAAAGTGACCACAAAGATGCAAATGGTGCGCCTTCCAGGTTCTTCCTGCGGGCGACGTCCTCACAGTCCCCCAGTAGCGAACCAAGTTTCCTTGTCATACGCCATTCCTCCTCAATGCGATCTGCTCTTCTGATGAGAGTCGTGCGTTCTGTTTTGTCCGGACTCATGCCTCCACTGTTGCAGTACGTGTCAGGCAACTGGCTCCAGGTCCCTTAGCCATGGAGGCTTGCAGGCTTGAGATACACTCAAGAAGTCGGTGTCATCTGCGTATATGATTTCCTGTGGGAGTGCGTTTTCGGCAATGCAACGCGGCAGGGATGACTGCCGGACCTCTCCCAGTGCCGCCTGGAGGTAGATCACAAATAGCAGCGGTGAGAGTGCATCTCCCTGTGGAGTACCAACCGTGGTTGGCAATGGCTCTGAGCAAGGGCGAGCTGTGAGTACTATGTCCGACAGCAGAACCCGCACCAAGCGCTGGTCATCGCCGGGCAGAACGGAACCGAGTACATCCATGAGCCCGCGCCGATCGATGGTGTCAAGCGCACAAGACATGTCAATGTCCAGGATATCAATCGAGCACTGGTACTTTTTCACTGTCGCCGCTAACCACCTATGTGGCCAGACCGCATCAGCCGTTGACCTCTTTGGATGAAACCACTGTGGAGTTTACTCAGGAATGACTCAACAAGTTGGTTCGCTCGCTGAAGGGTTAGCAAGGACAATCGGCTTTCCTGAGAGATGATAAGAGAATGACAGGTCGCAGGTTCGACGGAGGGCCTTTCTTTTTGTTTGGTTTCTGCAAAGCAATCAGCATTCCATGTCCAAGAGTTAGTGGTTGGTGTGTTTCAAACATTCTGCGAGAATAAGACACTGGAATCCCAATCAATGCGGCTGTAAAGTGGTGACTTACGTACATACTCTCAGCAACTTACTTTGATACGTGCTTTTGGTAATGCTCATAGTGTCCTTTTCACCACATTCTCTCTCTCTCTCTCTCCTCTCTCTCTCTCTCTCTCTCTCTCTCTCTCTCTCTCTCTCTCTCTCTCTCTCTCTCTCTCTCTCTCTCTCTCTCTCTCTCTCTCTGGTTTCTTTATCGGTTGAGGTAGGTGTGCGTGGTTTCATCCTGGACTCTCTTCGAAGGGCTTTGAAAACGCTTGGGTTTTCTAATCGAAGAATAAAATTTATTTGTAATTAGTGCAGTAAGACGTCTCCGCGAAGCAGCTACATCATCTGGCTACGACGTCAACAAAAAACACTCCACTTTTCTGATGTGCTGTAAGTGGGACTGCGTTTATTGAGGTGCTTTGAATTTTATTCTCTTCATATTTAGTATTCTTTTCTATCCTTTCCCTTATGAGTTCCTATCAGTTGCTGTGAACACCTTATAGAGCGCTTGCTCGAGCGTTGAACTCGAGTTCTTAATCCACCATTCCCAGTTCGCAAGGCTGGGCGGGGTTGTGAGCAGGCTTTCATTTCATCTTTTCTTATTATTTCTTATTATTTTTTCATCTCATTACAAAATTCTGCGCATTGTTTCTCCATCTGTACATAAAATCTAGACTGACAACCTGCTTGTTAAATCATGCACCTGCTTTCGGGCGTAAAAACCCTGTTGTAGAGGCCTCAGTCCTCATTTGTTAGACTTACCTGTCTTTATAAATGTAACTTTCTCTCTCTCTCTCTCTCTCTCTCTCTCTCTCTCTCTCTCTCTCTCTCTCTCTCTCTTTCTCGCTCTCTCTCTCTCCCTCCCTCCCTGCATCTATGTTTCGTGTGTGGAAAAGCACTGCACGTCTACTATATCTGGTTCTTTCAATGTGCACCTTTTGCAACAGCATTTTCTGCTGGATAAACAAGGGTGTTGGATTATCAAATCCTGTCCTCCACCTGAAAACATGCAAGTTTGTGTCGTACGCCAAAACGCAGGGATTTTCTGTATGGATCCAAGTTCTTTGTGGAATGCATGTCTATTCAGTGCATACACACTAGAACAAGGGCAATCAAGGCTTTTTAGTCGACGAGTTTCATTGATAATAATTATTAGGAAATTAGAGGCCACATGCCTCGTACTGCTCTTTTCCCTCCGAAACTCAACACTTGCAAGCCAGATAAGAAAGAAAGAAAAAATCATCTAATGAATACCTGCTGAGGTGGTTTTGACACTATAAAGGTGTGATGCTTTCGCAATCATCATTGCATATGTACTGTGATTATTTTATAAATTGTATGGTACGTGTGTAGAATATTCCCTGCTGATAAGTGAGTTCACTGACCAAACTCACATACATGTACCTGTACACCGGTAAGGTACGCGATGTACAACTGCAGCATTGTAAAATCGGATTGTGTACTATTTGAGCGATTTGTTACAGAAAATCACTGCTCGAGCCGGAAGTGCCGGGTTAAAGCGTAGAAAATGAACTGAAAAATCCGTTTTGCCAGAAAGCGCGCTTGCTTGCAAGGGTCCCGGATAAATAAATGCTGGATTAGTGACGGTCAGCTGTATTATGTTGCGGGTTTATGTTTAAATAATTAGATTGTCCGGATAAATTAGAAGTTTTTCCTCTGCAACCTGGCGCTCGCTATACCAGGACTGCACCTGTAGAAAGTATCAAACACTAATACCATTAATTCATGCCCATATTGTGCAGTATGCAGTGGGCCTATTCTAGTCTGGCAAAGCTGTGTGATAACACACAGTATGGTATCATTCCTTACCTCCATGGTCCTGGAACGGTGCAGTCCCTTCATGGCAGACAGGCACTCGTCCCTGGACCCCATCGTGGCAAATGCACAGCACTTGGTCCTGCCGCTTCTGTGACGCATCAAATCACACTCTTCGACAGTGCCATAGTCGCTAAGCATCTTCTTAACGAATTCCTCGTCGCTGTTCTTAGAGAGCATGCCGATGAAAAGCTTTCGCTCCTCTAAAAATGTACCAACATGAACACAGCAAAGATTGTATGAAACATGCATCGCAGGATTAAACTCGGATACTGAGCCAGTAATTAATGTAAAAAAAGAGAAGAAACACATGAGAATGAGTTATGCAGCAACTATCCACGACAGTAACAAGATGATAAACAGTCAGAAAGTGCAATAATAGGGCACAAAACTGACAGCGGCTACTGAGACATTCAGCGACCCAAGACCTAGCTCTAACATATCTCCAGTGCGCAAACAAACAACCTTCCAACTTGGAAGGTTCATGGTTACGTAGGACCGAAGAGGGGAAGGTGCGTGCAGTGAAAATGTGCACAAGCTAATTCCCACGGCAGCAAAGAATGCCGACTTTTACAGGACCATGACGGGACCTGTTAATAACATGACAATGCCGTCTAACTACAATTTGAAGCAGCAAAGCAACACACCATCCAACTTGGGTGGGTCACCAATATCAGAGATAAAGGAAGGGGGGGGGGAGCTTTACAAAAACGAATTTTACAAAACCGGACGCCAATATCTAACGGTACTCCTCATGCATGACACTATTGTGGACGAGTTGACAACACTAACAAGTAGTGACACACGACGCACCTTCCCCTCTTCGGCCCTCTTCGGTCCTATGTAACCATGAACCTTCCAAGTTGGAAGGTTGTTGGTTTGCTCACTGGAGATGTGTTCGAGCTACAGTAAAACATGGTGTAAGCGACCTCGGTGCTTAGCGACCACCTGCTTTTAGCGACCGTTCTTCCATGCATGGACAGTTCGATACAGAAACTGCACTGCATACTGCGACCACCTGCCTTGCGCGACCAGCGACCGACTTTTAGTGCAGCAAGTGCCATTATGGACCTGCACACAGCGACCAAAACTAACCAAAAGTGCCAAGGTTTGACAGCAACAGGGCTGACGTGCACTCTGATTCATGTGCATGCACTCAACAGAAGTGACAACGGACAGTGCAGAATGCGCTGCATGCACTTGAGTGAGGCGTGCTTTGCTGCAGAAAGTACTCATATTCTCCATACCTGCCAATAATATGAGTACATGGAAGTACGATCATGAACATTACACACATGTACATGTTTCTCCACAATCCGATATGTCACCAATATATGGGACCTGGTTCCAAAGACCGCTTTTGCTTGCCCCGCGGGGTGGTCGCTTAAACCAGGTTTCACTGTAGGTATCGGGTCGCTGAATGTCTCAGTAGCCGCTGTCAGTTTTGCGCCCTATTATCGCACTTTCTGACTGTTTATCATCTTGCTACAGTCGTGGATAGTTGTTGCATAACTCATTCTTCTCTTTATCACAGGATTACATTGGGCGCTTTCGATTACACGTTTACACAAATCTGGAACTGGGTTTTGTAATTCTCGAATGACCAAAATGTACGAATTCCGGCCATGTAAAACGAACGACTGGAATTCACAACGCATTTTATTCATAATAATAATAATAATAATAGCACATTTCGCGTAGTAGAGCACTAAATAAAGAAATTCAGTGTTTTTTCCGCTTCTGTCTTGTGAGCATCATCAGCTAGGTGTAGTAGCTGCTGATACCGATTTCTCGCCGGGTGTCGAGCTGCACAGTTTCCTCCAGTCTGTCTTGTCTGCTGCTTGTTGTCGGCACCTGGAAAGGTCTTCCATGGTCTTCATTGGCACACCCAGCTCATTCAGCTGAGCAACCAGACTTGTGGCCAGTGTCAACCTTGGCCGTCCACGAGGTGCTTTGTTGCCCTTGTCAAAATAGCCGCTCATGGCTACTTGCGGTGGCGTGTCCGTGTCCATCCGTAGCACATGACCGGTCATTCGTAGTCGCCTACATGCAACTGTGTCTGATATAGGGTTGCTCTTGGTTCTGCGGTATAGGTCGTCGTTTGAAATTGTGTCTGGGTATCGTATTCCAAGGAGTGATCGCATTTGACGCCGGTGGAATGCGTCTGCCTTGGCCATTGCTGTTGACGATAATCCCCAGGTCTCGCAATTGTACAGGAATGTCGGCAGTACGATAGCGTTGTACAGGCGTAAGCGTGTCTTCTCCGCTACTTTATCTCTACGCAGCCATAGGGCGTACAGCTGGCCAAACACGCGAGAGGCAAGTTCCATCCTGCGCCGAACATCCTCTTCCTCCCCCATCAAGGAGCCAAGCTGCCTAGATGTCCGCCAGCTCTCGGATTCAGGTGACACATGGATCCACTCTGTTTTATCTGGATTTACTTTTAATGACCAATCGTGCAGTGTGTCTGCTATTACAGGCAGAGCATTCTCAAGCCACAGCCTGCAGGTTGAATAATAGGAGATGTCATCTGCATAACCCGTCTCTGGTGGTAGACTTGCGTCGGCAGCAGGGCGGGGCGCGAGACGAGTTCTGCATTCCTGTAGTGCAGCCTCCAGATAGCAGATGAAGAGAACTGGGCTGAGACTGTCGCCTTGTGGTGTTCCAATAGTGCTCTCAAACGGTTCAGCTGTGGCACTTGCAACCTTAACAGTGATAGTTGTGTTGTGGAGTAGGTGGTGGATGAGACATGTGCAATCTGGATTGGTAATTGCAGACATCACCTCCAGCAGCTTCAGGCGGTTAATCGTATCGAAGGCCTTGGACATGTCCAGGCCTAGAATGTGAAATTGCTGTCGGTAACGAATGGCTCTTGCAGCGATCCACCGCTGGGTCCATACCACGTCCGCTGTTAGGCTGACTAGCTTGTTAGGCTGACTAGCTTTTATTCATGGCATATCACAAACATAGGCATATCACAAACAAAATTGGTCGTAAAAAGATATCACGTACACCCTCGCTCGCGCACGCGCGCGTTGACCCAGCTTCGCGTACCGGTCCATCCCGGCAAAGGCTCCATGTCGGCAACAATACTGGGCTTCGATAAAGCTGAACGTGTGTGCAAAAGGACCACCCAAAATGATCTGGTCTAATAATCAGCTCCCAGCGGAAACTCAACAGCGGCAATTAGCTTTTCGGGAAGACAAAAGTAGCAACTAAGTAGTCTACATGCAGTTGTAGCCCTGCTTTCACGCCACATCGGCCAGGGAGGCTTTTTCTTGACTTGAGTCATGCATGACCAGACCGGTAACACACCGAGTGTGCAATTCTGGCGCCAGAATTAGAGAAATTCCGCCCTCTCTTCAGAATTGACGGATTTGACGGAATTGGATAAAATCAATTCGAACGACGGAATTTGTCATTTTTGTGTAATCGAACTGTGCATCAACAATACCTAATTCTAGAATTGACTGAAATGCGTGTAATCGACAGCGCCCATTGACTTAAAAGCATTCAACAAGGCAAAACTGCAATTGTTCAACATACTGTAAGACCAGATATTCTAACGTCAATTTAAGTTAGTGATCTTCGGATTTTTGTGGTTAATGAGGTGAAATTCTGACGAATTCTGTCTCAAAACCGTCAAATGACTGTACATATTCATATCGTTCTGCACATAACGACTTCAAATGTCAACCAATTTTTACGACGGAGGAGATTCTAGTTGTGAGTTAAGTGAGAGAGAGAGCGTGGGTATGGGTGAGTGTGGGAGTGAGTGTGGGCGTGTGTTTTGACCTCGTAAGTCTTCTGTGTATAATCATTTGGTATATCGTCCTGAATTTTGCCAAGTGTATTCTGAATCATGTTTCTCCTTTTTGTGTCGTGGACGTCATGATAATCAGTTACAGGTTAAAGTGCTGGAGGCTGTTTTCCAACACATTCATAAGCCTGACCTTTGTGTTCAAAAGGACAGTATTATCTTTTTGAAATTGTTCGACCAGTAGAATGTTGTGTTGGTCTGGCCTTGTCGGGCCAGAATTTTGTCACTAGTATTATTATTAGTGCAATGATGCTTCCTGATGAGCGTTGTGCGAAAGCTATAGACCTTATGCAATACACGTCACAGGCTGCAATCTCCATAGTAACGGTGCCCCACTGAGCTCATCATGAGGGACTGAGTGGCAAAAACTAATTTTTGAACTTGAAGAATCAGCTGCTGCTGCAGCTGATCTGATTATCAATATGAGGGAGGAGGCATTTTTGTTTCGCTGTGGAAGAGTCATTCCTTCTGCAGTTTTGCTAGCACGATGGTCAAAAGTTGTTGCGCTGTTGGCTGCAGTAACCGGTCTAAGGTTGGTTCGGTTGTCAGTTTCTACCGCTTTCCGGCAGACCCTGTGAAACGGAAGAAGTGGACTGTAGCTGTTCGTCGTGACAAGTGGTCACCAAATCAAAACACTTGGCTGTGCTCTGCACATTTTGTAGGTGGAAAGAAGAGTGATGACCCTCTCTCTCCAGATTTTTTGCCGTCAGTTTTTTCATTTGTACAGCAGCGGAGTCCTGTGAAACGGAAACAGAAGGAGCAACTAGAAGCGTACGAGCGGAGATCGAAGCGTGTACGCGGGTCAGGCCCGGTGTTCGATACCGGTGCAGATACGCCTCCACCGAGCGTGGTGAGTTCGTACTACACTGTATACTAATGCAACTGCAAGTAATTAGTTTGTTTGCCGACAAGACTGTCGACATTCAAATCTGTATCATCACGATGGCCTGTACTGTGGCCAATAAGAGAGTAGAGTGATTGAGGAGGTTGTTGTTTCAAATCTTTATTCTCACGATGGCCTGTGTGTACTGTTGTTGTTTGGTAGATTGCTGACAATATTGTGGAGATCCCTGTGGAGAGCAGCGATGATACTCCTCCACCGAGCGTGGTGAGTACTAATGCAACTGCAAATTTGCCGATAAGGCTGTCAAAATTCAAATCTTTATCCTCACGATGGCCTGTACTGTGGCTAATAAGAGATAATAGAATGAGATTTACATCACAAGATTGCCACTGTGTGCTGCACGTTGTGCAATTGCTGTGAGTCAGTCGTGCCTTTGGCTTATCAGGGATGTATCCTTAGCTGTGAGACAAATCCAGAGCTGGATGTGTATAGTAGTGCTTGCTCCATCTCCGGTCAGCTGGCTGTTTCGACCCCGTGAGGGCTCATCATACTAACCTTTTTGCATCAAACTTCATGTCAAAGTCCTTCATAAAATCCCCATCCCTCTCTCTTTCTAATTTTGCATGCTTCACCCTGACTCTCATTTATGAATTCTTCCTTTCTTGGTCGTTTAGCGATGGCGTGGACAATTCACTTGTCCAGGCGATAAGGCAGTTTCTCTCTCTCTGCCTCTCTCTCTCTCTTTCTTTCTCTCTCTCTCTCTCTCTCTCTCTCTCTCTCTCTCTCTTTCGGCCTCTCTCTCTCTCTCTCTCTCTCTCTCTCTCTCTCTCTCTCTCTCTCTGTCTCTGTCTCTCTCTCTCTCTCTCTCTCTCTCTCTCTCTCTCTCTCTCTCTCTCTCTCTCTCTCTCTCTCTCTCTCTCTCTCTCTCTCTCTCTCTCTCTCTCTCTCTCTCTCTCTCTCTCTCTCTCTGTCTCTCTCTCTCTCTCTCTCTCTCTCTCTCTCTCTCTCTCTCTCTCTCTCTCTCTCTCTCTCTCTCTCTCTCTCTCTCTCTCTCTCTCTCTCTCTCTCTCTCTCGGCCTCTCTCTTATCTTTGCATGCTTTACCCTGACTCACATGTACTATTTCTTTCCTTTATTGGTCATGCAGTGATAGCTTGGACAATTCATTCGTCCAGGCAATAATGCAGCCTCTCTCCTTCGCTCTCTTTGAGAATGCGTGAGTATGCGGTAGAGTACGAGTATGAGACCAGAAGTGTGCACGTGCGTACATGCCATAAGTGGGTGCTGAAACGGAACGCGACTCCAACTGCACAACGACCCAATCCCAACCAGGCACAACCACAGCCAATCCAGGGGAATACAGGGACACAAATAATAATTATAGCATTACCAAATTATAGTATGACGAACGTTGCAGTCCAAGAGACATCTGAAGAAGATCGAAAGGAACTCGCCAACTACTGTAAAAGCCATTATTCTAACGAGGCGCACATTTAATGATTTCCCAAAATTGACTAGTTTACATGTACCAAACGTAACGATTCTCACTCATTCTCAACGCTCAATAGGACAGTGTATGTATCGATTTCTGTATAACGATTTCTATTTTAACGACAGATTTCTCGTCATTAATTCGTTAGAGTTAGCACTTCGTTATATATATGGCTTTTACAGTACTACCTCGAGCCCGGAACATTTGCATCTCCGGAACTAACTCAGGTCCACGTGCTCATGCACGAGGTCACAGGAAACATGCATAAGACAGTTGGACAAAGCAGCAAGTACTATGGCTGTACTAAAGAAATAAAGACGTCATATGTAGAACCAGCAGCAGAATGATCCGCACACAGCACGTACAGTAGCATACAGCTCGCAAGCATCAGCATGACTCATGAGTCAGACACACAGCTAAGCATGCACACGCTAACTCTTTATGCAAGACACAAAGGCCAAGGGAACAAGTACCAATACAACAGAAACATGTAAGCACACCAACATGGCCAAGATAGCTAACCCAATGCTAAATAAATAACATTGTCATAAAGCCATAGTTCCAGTTCAGTGCACAGCACCATAAATAAGTACATCACAATGTGATATGAAAATAACTCTCAGTGTTACCCCGGCTCGGCATGAGCAATATTATTCAAGATGCAGGGTTAACGTTCTTGTGTGCTTTCCTGGCATCCTTCTCGGCCTTCCTTGGTTTGCGGCAAGTGGGGCAGTACCATTTGCGATTCGGTATTCCCTTCATCCGCAAGCAGACGACATGGAATGTCTTGACAGAGCACTCAACGCCAGCACACGTCACCACCGGCTCTGAATCTTTCACTTGGTTGCACTGAGAAGCAATGCCCAGTCTGAGGCACGTGCTGGCCTGCATGTTCACTTGATGCTGCATGTCCTGCGGCGATTTCAAAGCCTTTGCTGAAGAACTCGCCAACTAACTCTGGCAGCAAAGCCAGTTTGAAAAAGTCAGAGACTTTAGAAATGGCAGCAGAAATGAAATCAGTATCAGGCAAGATGCGAGAAATGACTAGATCCATGTGACAATACACCATGAAATCGCAATACGCAGCTTGGCACAGAAACATTTGAGCCTGCACTTGATAATAGTATGCATGATCTTTCTTCACAAAGAAAGAACCATCAGCATTTCGACCAAGGCAGAAGCCCGACTTCTCGGTTGCATCGTCGAAGGAACTGTCACAGCAGCTGTAGGGACACTTAACCTCCACCACACCGTTGCCACAGCAAGCACAAGACACAACACCATCTGGGCTGGCACCGAGGTAAGGATAGTCGCTACGGACCACAAGACCACGGTCACAAAGCTGAAATGCCTTATGCTTCTTGATCACATGTACCTTGTAGGCATCCCTGGCAATTTGCTCATGTTCACATCCCCATGTTGTTGCTTTGGATGGAAACTTCATACTCTGTGGGTAGCAAATTGCCTTCACCAGAGATACAGAAGGTTGATGGGCGTCACTGTGGGAAGTGGCTTTAAACTTTGAGGCAGTGATGCGACCCGCACGGCACATAAACCACAAGTCTGACTTTGCTTGCTCGCGAGTTGCTCGTTTCATTGCCATGCACTCATCTGGTGTCACAGAAATTGTCGAGAACACTGCATCACATCGGTCAAGCAAGTCACTGTAATTGGCTGAGACCATTGACTCCTCATACAAGTTGGACAGTGGTGCAGGAATATCAGATGGTAGCTTTGAAGCACATGCATCTGAGTAATTTGGCACGATGGACAACAGGGCTGGCATTGCCACCTCAGACAATTTGCTGTAAAATCCATCCAGTTCTGACGTTGTTGGTGCACTGGCCGAAATAGCAGGAGGAGATGTTGGGCTGGGTAAAGCAGCAGACAATTTGGATGTCTTTGACTTTTTGCTGGGGGAGGTGAAATCCATATCAGCTATTCTCTTTTAGTCAACTGACTTTATGGACGGTGGCAACAACACACATCCCTTTGATGTGCAGATGTTGTCAGACACAAATTTAGTGTGGGATTCCAAGGCAAACAATAAAGCAGCGGTGTGGGCGCATGCTTCACCCAGCCTCGCTATGCAGGTGCAGTGGGCGCAAATAATAGCGCCATTGTGTTCTGCAGCTATCCACGGTGTAAGAGGGTCGCTGCTGACTGACTGGGAGTGTCTCACCTTTGCTTTCACAACTCTCTTTTCACGATCCGATGTCGCCTCGTACGCACTCACATCTCCCAGCCACCCTACCACCAAGAACTTGTGACCGTCGAGACTTCTACAGTGTCTGCTCCAGCGCCGGGTGAGCCGGGTAATCCACCCGGTTGGGCGGCGCTTGGACCCGATTGAAAGGACTGACTACATGGCTTGTATATGTCATATACTTCTTCTTTCGTAATTTTCTAATTCCTGTCCTCTCTTTTCTAAGTGCGGCTTATCCATTCGCCTTTATACCATTGGGCCTAGTTCCCGTTTATTGTCCGAATTAAAATAAACCAACCAACCAGTTAAAGCATGGGACTCGGCTGGTGAGGCAGCGCCAGGTCCATGTGTACCCGGCTCCGACCCGGTTGAAATGGTTGCGCCAGGTACACGTGTACTCGGCTGTCCTACAATCCTAGAGCAGACACTGGTAGCCTTCAGTTCTTCCTTCATTACCGGGCTAGGGGCTGTAGTTAAGTAATTGTACAAGTCCGGATATTCGACTAGAGGAAGCAAGGCTGACAAATGATCGCCTTGATGGCCACTGACGCAGTGCGGGTCTTTCGCTCCCTTCGCGATCAAATTTAGCTTTTCGTCGTACCTTTTCTTTGCAGCCTCGTCCAACTTCTTGTATTCTGATGAAAACTCCACTTTGTACTTTCAAACTCAAAACTCTCTTTTGCCACTCAGTGACTCTGCAGCCCCCTTGACGCCTTGCCTCCTTTGTATTTGTGCACTCTAGTTGATATCTAGCACCCGCGAACCAAGCTATGGTCAGCATTTGGAACTACCGCCGATATAGGCCAACACCGGGATTGTCAAGTGAAGCTGCTTAGGCCACACCAAGTTTTTTCATTGTTTCTCGTCACCGCGCGCGTACCTTTCTTGAGGATTGGACCAAAAAAAATCTCGCGTCCCGGTAAACACGCATAAAAAGGCGTTGTAAAAGTACGCGCGGCGTCAAATCTGGAGTGCAGTGCTAGTGCACGAACCGAAGGACGACTTTTGCACCGTGTATGTACGCATACCGGTAGTTCAAGTACCACACCACCACACGACCTGGTCGTCTTCTTTGCTACACACAGTTCCGGTACAAGTCAAGACAGTGCATGACAGTGCACCGTTTTGGACTGACAGTAGATATCCTTAGCTAAAAAAACGCTAACGTAAACGCAAACCTTTCCGTACTTCGGATCGTTCAAGCTGACTTTTCCCTTAGCACAAAGTACGTTATAGTTGAGACGAAGTAGTCGTGACAACCATGGCGATATGAATTTTCGTGGAAACAGATGCGGGAAATTCAAAATTTTGAACCAGGGATTAGTTTGCTGTCGTTCCGAAAGAATACCTTGGCGAGGTCCTTTACTCTGGAATAGCAAAAGCACGGCGAACATGAGTTTTCGCTGTTCCCAGGTCCTTGGAAACCCTTTCCTAAACGCAGCACCGAAGACTGTAAGGGTTCTCCAGCTCCAGCACGTCTGGGAGAGGCCGATGAATTTCTTCCTCAGGAGTGCCGTGGAACTGGTCCTTTGTTTCCCAGATGAGATAGAGGGAGAAAGGCACGAAGCAGAGGACGCAGAAATTGTCAACTGAAAGGCAAAACTCGCCAAAAAGCTAAAATTTAATGTCACAAGAGGAAGCAATCTCGACTCTCGATCTCATCTCGATCTGCACGACGTGCTTTTTATCTCCCGCCAGTTACAAAACAATGCGAGTTTTTGCATTTTTTGCAGAATTTCCATAACGAACGTCGGCCCGTTATTTTGAGCTCTGTAACGTTTTTTCCGTTATCCGATAACGTCTTTTGTCACGGCTGGGAGTGAGTACCGTAAAAGTTAGCGTTATCGTACTTTTGCTAAGGATGTCTACAAAATAGTGTTCCGGGCATCGGTAAACTTGCGGCATTGCGGACTACAAGCACCCCTTGTATAATAACTTTGGTTTGCTTTCTTTCCTATTTAAATAACATGCAACACTGGACTTCCTCACCAGAGGCCGGTGCAGGAGCCTGGTTTTCTGGCTGTATGTTGCAATTGACTGTCACGCGTGGTGTATAGTCTGATTTTAGGTCATAAATTGGGCCTTTGTAGTGTAAATAGCAGTTTTTGTTTTTCAAACCCTATTTTGTTTTTTTTCCGCCCGCCCGCGTTCCTTTTGAGATTTTCAGGTGACGAGAAACAATGAAATAACTTGGTGTGGCCTTAGCGGCCGGATCTACTGGCGCAGCCGCCGATTTCTCCATCTCAGAGTGTTGCCTGCCCCGTCGCCTGCAGCACCCGCTCCTGCTCAATGACTCGGCCGTCGTTCCCGCCACAACCATGTAAAGCAGAATGTTCAATTCTACATCATTTCAACAAGTGCACAATCGTACGATTGATTCGTGTGTCAGTTTAAGTTAACATCATTCTGATTTTTTCCTTTGCGTTCTCTTTCTGCTTCTGTTCCTGTTGTCTTGTGTATTCTGTTCGTTCTGCAATCTATCATTAACGTGCTTTTGTTTTGTTCGATAAAATGTATTTCTTATCTAAGAAGAGGAGTGGTGTATCCATACAAGGATCCCGCTTTCCATGTGCATATTATGTTCCATTCCCTTCTACCCATTTTCTGTACGCATACCAGCAGAGCATGCGCACTGATTCTCTGTTCTTGGAATCTCTTCCTCAGTTCTCGTTTATTTTTCTTCTTTTTTGTTCTCTACGGAATCAACATATCTCCAGACACTGGGGTGAATAATGGAGTGTGGTGGTGGGGCTCATTAAGCTCAGCCGACCAGAGCCAAATGTCTCGCCTTCTTAGCTCCATGGACGCACCAAAGGGGAATCCCATTCATAGCATGGACGCACCAAAGGGGAATCCCCTTCACAGCATGGACACACCAAAGGGGGATCGGGTAGGGATGTTCCCCTTGTGTTGGCAGATATTTTAATTTAAAGATATTTTTAAAACCCCAACAGCGTGCATCTGCTTCTATGACAGAATCCATGTGAACACGCATGCACACCCACCTGAAAGGGAGAAAGCAAAAATTGGAATGATCCTTACCTCGATTCCGTTCAGGAGTATGAGGCGGCTTAACCTGCATTGGGTGTGTCATCTGCACCCGAAAAGAACAAAACAGGACAAAGAATGATGAAAAGTCTCAGAGGAAGTACCTTGACTAAACACTGGACACTTTTACAGTTTTCCATGTTACAATTATTCCTTGGCTCACCATCTGATTACTTATAGATACCATCAAAAAATACAGCACACGTGGAACATGTTTCACCGACTCAGACTTCGTCTGCATGCATTGGGCCGGTTGGGTACACACTGCGAAAGAGGACCACAAGCAGACTTACAGATGGGAGTGTGCGCTTGCAGTGGAGAGCCTCCATGGCCTTCTTCGCGCTCCCCCCCACCACCACCACCACAACACGCACACACACACACACACACACACAGACGCACACACACACGCATACACCACAAAACAAGGAAAGCAAGGAAAGAGATAACGCCATGGCCCTGTCCATTCTCCCACCATCAAACAGTCAACAAAGATATGTTTCTTTTCAATTTTTTTATTCAATTAATTGAAGCTCATTGTGAGCTTCCAGCATGACTACTAAGCTGGACACCATCAATTGGCCATAGAAGCCGATGATGTTAATCACGTAGTGTTGGAGGTGAACACTCGATGAAAGATGTTTCTTCATTTCCACGAACGACATGTAATTCTCATCGCTGCCTGGAGGGGGACAGATAAAAAGAAAAAAGAAAAAGGTGTAAATTAGAAGAACTCCTATAATTATTGCACTGCTCACCACGATAATTATATCATTATGTCATGGTACGGAAATGTACATGATCTGATATGATCGACGTTACTCTGTTTAACGAACATGCAGCTACTCAATACGTCGATCATATCAGACTTCATCAAATTCAACCTTTTGACTGGGAAAATGATTGAATGCCGAGTACACATCACATCCCCTTCTGCACAAGCAGTCAACAAAGATATGTTTCTTTTCAATTTTTTTATTCAATTAATTGAAGCTCATTGTGAGCTTCCAGCATGACTACTAAGCTGGACACCATCAATTGGTCATAGAAGCGGATGATGTTAATCACGTAGTGTTGGAGGTGAACACTCGATGAAAGATGTTTCTTCATCTCCACGAACGACATGTAATTCTCATCGCTGCATGGAGGGGGACAGATAAAAAGAAAAAAGAAAAAGGTGGAAATTAGAAGAACTCCTATAATTATTGCACTGCTCACCACGATAATATATCATTATGTCATGGTACGGAAATGTACCTGGACATGAATGATAAAATAGCATACAGAATAGTCAGTAGTACCCCATCTAGATAATGTACTGAGTACACGTACGATGAATGACATGTACACGCACATACAGAGTTCCTCCACAAGCACTGTGTACTGTAAAAGCTGACCAGGTACACAGTTTGATTAGGCTGGTTTGTATATAGTGCGGTAGGGGTTGTGGCTCAAAAGTAAGGAAGAATAGTCCATATATGGCAGATGACCTTTGAGTTGACC
>NC_088647.1:8191662-8329162 GCF_964019385.1 Sycon ciliatum
AAGCTAGGCTGAGAAACAAACTACTTATACGTCTATAGGATAGTGGGAAGTATACAAGGTGAGGTGTGAAAAAAACTAAAGTGGGAGAGAAGACGAAAGAAAGAAGGAGAAAAGATGTGAGAGTTTCCAACGGTGTGCGCTACTACAAAAGGTGAGTGAAATGAAGGCGTGGAAGCAGGTGAATGTGATAGGGTGAGGAACTACGAGGTGTAGGTGTATGTGAATGAATAGGTGCGTGAATGCTAGGTGAAGAGTCTCAGTTTTGTGACATTTTCTTTCTGAATGCATAGATTAGGATTGTGTTTACGGATGAAAACAGCTTCTAATACCTTAAGTTAAAAAAATCGTCTCACAATACTGGTAGAAGCTAGGCTGAGAAACAAACTACTTATACGTCTATAGGATAGTGGGAAGTATACAAGGTGAGGTGTGAAAAAAACTAAAGTGGGAGAGAAGACGAAAGAAAGAAGGAGAAAAGATGTGAGAGTTTCCAATGGTGTGCGATACTACAAAAGGTGAGTGAAATGAAAGCATGGAAGCAGGTGAATGTGATAGGGTGAGGAACTATGAGGTGTAGGTGTATGCGAATGAATAGGTGCGTGAATGCTAGGTGAAGAGTCTCAGTTTTGTGACATTTTCTTTCTGAAAATGGTACAACTTACTAGCCTGTTTGACCTTTTTTGGGTGCACTCCTGTCACTCGAGTTGAACTCGAGTTGAACCTTGGTGTGAAAGTTGTCGCCTGCTGGCGTGGTGACCAGGTGATTTGGGCACCCAGGAGCACGTGACCACTTGTTCAACCATGTTCGATTGGGAATAAAGGAGGAACGCTGCATCGCAGCCTTTTCGGACCAAAACCAGTCGACTCAGCGTCCAAAAGACTACAACATATGGGCCAATCGCGGTCATCCGTGCTTTTATAAGAACGAAATGGCGCTTTTAGTGACATTTTGCATACAAATCCCTATCTAGTAGGGCGCAGTCACCCAGTTTCGGTGGAAGTGCGCGAGTTCGATTGGGATTCAAGTAGGAAGGGAGCGTCTCAGCTTTCTCGGACCAAGACCATTCGACTCAGCAGTCAGCACCCCGAAGACTACAACTGGTGAAATTTTAATGTTTGCCTTAACTTTTAAAGGGGAAGTTAAGGCAAAAATTAAAATTTCACCAGTTGTAGTCTTCGGGGTGCTGAGTCGAATGGTCGTGGTCCGAGGAAGCTGAGACGCTCCCTTCCTACTTGAATCCCAATCGAACTCGCGCACTTCCACCGAAACTGGGTGACTGCGCCCTACTAGATGGGGATTTGTATGCAAAATGTCACTAAAAGCGCCGTTTCGTTCTTATAAAAGCATGGATGACCGCGATTGGCCCATATGTTGTAGTCTTTTGGACGCTGAGTCGACTGGTTTTGGTCCGAAAAGGCTGCGATGCAGCGTTCCTCCTTTATTCCCAATCGAACATGGTTGAACAAGTGGTCACGTGCTCCTGGGTGACCAAATCAACTGGTCACCACGCCAGCAGGTGACAACTTTCACACCAAGGTTCAACTCGAGTTCAACTCGAGTGACAGGACTGCACCCAAAAAAGGTCAAAACAGGCTGTAAGTTGTACCCTGCAGGCACGGTGACCAGGTGACTGGTGTACGCAGGAGCACGTGACCGCTTGTTCGACCATGTTCGATTGGGAATTAGGGGCGAACGCTGCATCGCAGCCTTTTCGGACCAAAACCAGTCGACTCAGCGACCAAAAGACTATAACATATGGGCCAATCGCGGTCATCCGTGCTTTTATAAGAACGAAATGGCCCTTTTAGTGACATTTTGCATACAAATCCCCATCTAGTAGGGCGCAGTCACCCAGTTTCGGTGGAAGTGCGCGAGTTCGATTGGGATTCAAGTAGGAAGGGAGCGTCTCAGCTTTCTCGGACCAAGACCATTCGACTCAGCACCCCGAAGACTACAACTGGTGAAATTTTGATTTTTGCCTTAACTTCCCCTTTAAGCACATGATAATTTTCAAAGGTAACTCAAACTACAGGCGGCGAGGTGACAACAATTTTAAAATGGCAATGAACAGAATCAGCTGATCTTCGGGAGTCCACTCTAGCCCCAGACCGTGACAAGCTTGTGGCATCCACGTTCTTACGTGGTCTACCCCGCCTAGGTCGCTTTGCCGCTTTGCTTTGGCTGCTTCAGAAAGAATTTCAGTCGGCTTCAGTTTAAAATTGTACTCAGTTGCTTTCCGTTGCGTCCTAGGCCAGACCAGTTCCCTTCTTCGAGACCTCTTTGTACTTCGCTCTTCAGCAGCTAACACTTTGCAATGTGGGACCCGCCTTCACTCCTCCAATGGTCTTGTTTTACCCCGAGTTAATTCACGCTACAGTCTGTTGTCTCTCTCTTATTTGGCTGCAGACAGATGGAATAGTAAAAAAAAAGTAAATTATCGTATCCGTTCCCGAAGGGAACTCACGATGGCCGCTAACACCCGATAAACCCTCGATGGAATAGTGCTCCATCTGATATCCGCACTGCTGCATCGCCATCCCTATTTCGCCATGCATTACTTTCATGCATTACTTTCATTCTTAAGGTACCCC
Organism: Sycon ciliatum; assembly: GCF_964019385.1. Lineage (NCBI taxonomy): Eukaryota > Metazoa > Porifera > Calcarea > Leucosolenida > Sycettidae > Sycon > Sycon ciliatum. Next base: position 8,194,255 of record NC_088647.1, read on the forward strand.
GTAAGAAGACCTTGAGTCTGTGGGGATTGCCCTATTAAAATATGAATAAATAATAATAATACAGAGTCAATATGCTTTGGTTCTGCAAGAGTGCTCAATGCCTGATTCAGGCAGAGCGGCGTACACAAAGGCACACAATGAAAACCTTGGCAAATTAATTCCGTTGTGACTCAGAGTTTCATGCATGAGTTTTACATGAAACTCTGAGTCACAACGGAATTAATTTGCCAAGGTTTTCATTGTGTGCCTTTGTGTAAATAATAATAATAATAATAATTCATAGGAAGTGTGAGTTACGAAGTCTGAAGAAAATGTTGAACGGCCTCTGCTGGGATGACGACTACACCATAGCTCAGTGGTTAGAGCATCGCTGGCTACAAGCGAAGGTCCCTGGTTCGAGTCCTGGTGGTGACAGTCAATTTTTTCTTCAGACTTTTCCCGTTTGTCTCTTTCCCTCAAACCAGTTAATAATAATAATAATAATAATTTTAGAATTGCGATCAACAGAACGAGCTGAACCGGCATTTTCACAAAGGCTTTTATTGTATTCAAAAAACGGGTGTATACGAAGTTCGTGCGATCATTAAACAAACCTACTATGCGGTACACTTCATACCCGTCTACACAACGATGCGTTCGTTCACGGTGTTGAAGGACGTCCTACCAACCCATCATTTAAGTCATGTAATCTACAACTTTGAATGCCGGAATTGTGCTAGCCGGTATGTTGGTAGGACTGTTCAGCACCTGAGCGAACGCATCAAGCAACACACTCCTTTACACATTATCCCACGTAGCGCACAACTGGAGCGTCCCACGCGGGGAAGACCCCGTAAACAACCACTACCTCCGCCAACACAGGACCTAGCGTCTCACTCGACAAGTCCACCATTGGCTCCCGTGGCCATGACCAAGTCACTCCCTCCACCAGCGGAGGTGGATGTGGCTTTGGCGACGCCACGTGTGTTGCATGCAGACACGTTTGCATCAGCATCGCTTGCTGCATCACCGGCAGAGACGACAACAATACCTACCTCAATATCAACGAGACCCAGAAGAACAACTGCTAATTACACCATGACCTATTTCAGTACGGAAGTACCGAACCAACGGAATACACAACAGGAACGTGAGACGAGGGATGGGAGGAGACGGGACCTGATTGCTCCGAGGCAGGAAGTCGTTGAGGAGGATTCGGCCAGTGAGTCCAGTGATTCCGGTGAGTGTGAGAGCGAGAATGATTGTGTGAGTAAGAGTGGGTGCGAGCGTGTGTTTTCTAGTAGGAAGTCATCAGTGTATAAGCATCTTGCATCTCGTCCTGATTGTTGTAAGGTTTATTCTGATTCTTCTTTTTCTGTTTTGTGCCGTGCTCGTCATGGTTATAAGTTGCAGTTGAGTGTGTTAGAAGCCGTTTGTCAACGTATTCATAAGCCTAATCTGTGTGTCCAGAAGGACAGCATTATTCGTTTGAAATTGTTTTAGTAGCAACTTGTTCTGTCGGTTTGGCTCTGGTTGGCCATGGTGTCATATCTTGTGTCACAGTATACTAGTAGTCCTTACAAGTTCGTTAAGTGCTTTCGCAGTTTTTCCTGTTATTACCTTAGTGCTAGGATTATCATTTTCATAGGTGTTGTTTCTTCTCACTCCATTTCTCTTTATTAGTATCTTTCTGGATTGTTTTTCATTAGTACAACGTAGCTTCCTGAGGAGTGTTGTGCGAAAACTAGTTCGAAGTACAATTTTTTGTTCATCATTTCTTCCACATCACATTTTTTCTTTCTTCCATGTTCTTCACTGCCTTCGTATACACCCGTTTTTTGAATACAATAAAAGCCTTTGTGAAAATGCCGGTTCAGCTCGTTCTGTTGATCGCAATTCTAAAACTATTGTCGCCTCGACGCCTATTTAAATAATAATAATAATAATAATAATAATAATAATAATAATAATAATAATAATAATAATAATAATAATAATAATAATAATAATAATAATAATAATAATAATAATAATAATAATAATAATAATAATAATAATAATAATAATAATAATAATAATAATAATAATAATAATAATAATAATAATAATAATAATAATAATAATAATAATAATAATAATAATAATAATAATAATAATAATAATAATAATAATAATAATATTTCCTGTTTCAGATCCCAGACAATGCGTCCTGAAACGGAAGGCTTTCTCATTGCTTGCCAGGATCAGGTGATTGCCACGAGAAACAATATGCGCCATATCCACAAGAGGCATGATGTCGTGGACCTCTGTCGTGTATGTGGTGCGCCCGGAGAAAATATGGACCACATCATCGCCTGCTGTCCAGCCCTGGCACGGACTGCATACATTGCCCGGCATAACTTTGTGGTCCAGGCCCTGCATCGTGCGCTGTGTAAGCAGCATGGGTTACCCAGCAGTAAGCAGCTGGTGCAGGTCACAAGTTCTGCCAGTTGCAAGCTGATGTGGGAGATTTCCATTCCCACAGATCGAGTAATAAAAGCGAACAGACCAGACCTGGTGCTGGTTCTGGATGATCGGGCACTGCTCTTGGACGTCAGTGTCCCATTGGACCACAGGGTCAATGAGAAGGTGCAGGAGAAGATCAGCAAATACCTGCCCTTGGCAGCAGAGCTGAGGAGGATCTGGAACAAAAAGATAACTATTGTTCCAGTTATCATTGGTGCTCTGGGTGGTGTGTCAGGAACGAGCCGCAGCCACATCTTAAGCCTTGGGCTCCACGCGTCCGTGATCCAGCGGCTGCAGCAATGTGCTATTCTGGGCACCCTGAGAATTGTGCGGTCGGTGACTGGTCATGGATGGGAGAGTGGCATGGTCGGAACGGTCGGTTGACCTTATGTTAGCCTGCCCGTAATGTCTCGTTGTGTCTCAGTCTGTGTGTTTTATGATTGTGGTGCATCATGTGCTGTGTGACGAGCCGAGAGGCGTGAATTTCTGCCATATGCCCCCAGTCATGTATTGTCTTTCTCTGCATATGCCGTTTTATCTCGTCTGAGTTTGTCTTGCTTGGAGTGTCCCATGTGCAGCATGCTTGGTGTTTACTACTTGAGTAGTTCTGTTATACATGACTGTGATTTTATGTGAGTATCGAAGTTGGTATACTTGAATTTTCTCTCATGAAGTTTATCAAAATTTGGTTCAGGATTTTCTTTTATCTTCATTGATTGGTGCTTCACCCTTGGGTCATATGGATCCCGGTGCTGTGCTTCATGCCTCCTTTCAAGCTTTCTTTTTCTGCTTTGGGAGTGAATAAAGTCGTCATAATAATAATAATAATAATAATAATAATAATAATAATAATAATAATAATAATAATACGAAGTAGTGGTTGCGACTTCGGCGATGATTTGTAAGAAAGGTTTGCTCCCCACACCGTGAGTCGTGAGTCAGTCAAGTGTAAGTAAAGTCGGCGGAATAGCGCGAGCTCCGGTGTGGGGAGCAAACCTTTCTTACAAATAATAATAATAATAATAATAATAAAAATAATGTGGAGGGGTACGAGGCGATTTGGCTTTTTTAACATGGTTGTAAAATGGCGTTTTGTCAGTCCCTTCTAGGCAAGCTACGTCCAAATAAATTATTGCAAGTGGGAGTGCTATCCTTCATGCCCGTTGTGTCCAAAAATGGGAATGATCCCATTTTAGAAAGTGTCTTGAATCATGTCCTACTTTCATAGTATTCTCAGGATTCAAATAATTGGTGTGTCATTCTTTTAACAAATTTGTAAAATGGCATCACAAACTGGGATATTTGGTCATCAATGTTCTGAAGTTGATAGATATCACTTCAAGGATTGCTAGTGGATGAAAATTAATCTGTCAACAGAGGAGTGAACTGCATTGTATGCTGCGAAAGCCGTGTTTTTGTATTTGTAACTAGTGGTTGTGTTATACGGTGGAATTGGGTAGATAGCATAGCATCACAGCCATGTTTTCGTTCTCACAGAGTGTATTCCGTGACCTACTGTTCTTCATTACTGTCTCTAGTGATGGCAAGACGGCCTGACGTCGTCCGAAGGCCCTGCGGAAGCAATTCACTGCCCTCCTCGTCCATTCAGGGGCTCATTTTACACATTTTACACAAAATGGCAAAGCACCCACCACTAGTTATACCGACGTGGCAGGGAGAATTAAATTATAATTATGCACCAATTTTCTGGTCAATGTTGATCTACGGTAAACTGGCTCTCATTTGCCACCACCCATGTTTCGATACAGCCATCCGGAGCAGAGAAACAGCCAGAAGAAAAGCAAATTTTACACATTTGTTAAAAATGCCAAATGTTTAAAAAAGCCAAATCACCTCGTACCTGTTGGTTGGTCAGGCTGGTGGTCCTACCAACGTACATGTACTACCCAAGCCCTTTATTTGAAAGAACCCGAAGTTAAACAGCAAAGGGATGCAAAGCAAAGCAATGGAGAAGGCGATTCCAAATCCATAATCAAAGAAACTAGTGAAATAACAAGAAAACACAATTGCAATAGGTACCTCCTCGAGCAAACTGCTGGTCGACGTGTACACCATCGACTAGCATACTAGCTGATGGCCTAACTCTTTCTTCTTTCTTTCTTTTTAACCCCCGGTGCGCGTTGTGTGCAAGGATACCGAGACCTTTGGTCGGAAGAGTTCACAACGCCCCACACACACAGCTACACTAGTGAGTACTACATGTACTAGTAGTAGTCAGCCCCGATCAATAGTTGTTTGTTCTGTCAAACCCTCAACTTCTGTGTTCTAGACGTTTCTTCGCTCTCCCCGCAACTTTGTTATCTTTCTTGCTATTGATTCTTGTCTCGAGCCGGGTTTGTGTTCTTTGTGAAAAATAAAAAAAAATAAAAAAAACTCCAAGCAACAATCCTCGAAGCAAGGATTACACAGAAGGTATTCGTGAACCGACGTAGTGTACTGGGCCAGCACAGTTACGGCACTCAAACCGATACTAGGGCCTTGCATGATTGACCGGCGGGTTCTTTACCTTTCCAAGGCAGGCAGAGGTAGTCTTTGTCTTTAAAGTTTAAGTTCTTCGTTTTTCGTTCTTCGTTTTTCAATTTGTTTACATGGTCGGCTGGGTAACCCCCCCCCCCCCTTTTTTTTAGGAAGATCGACCCAAGAAGGGCCAAGATCGACCCCTCAAGAAATCCAACTCCCCGCTCAGTTTTTGTCGCTGAGCAGATTCGCTTTGCTCTGTCCACCGAATCAGGTTCACCCTGTACCCTGTGAACAAGTTGCCTTGCCACCACCGGCACCACCAGCTCGAGCCCATCAGTATAGGATTTTGAATGCCTTATGATGAAAATGGAATGTAAAGGAATGATCATTGGCCTTTGAGCCACAGAATCACAGTCATTACATTTGTATTGCCAAAACACAAGGCCCCCAAACAAAACAAGCCATCCCTAGGAGTGTGCAAACTGCAGCACTTCCGCCGATACACACTCACGACGCTGCCGGCATAACAAATCCTTTACTTTCGAAATTATTATGGCTGCTTCCTTTCTTCCTTTCTTTTATAATTTCGGCCAATCGGCTACTATCACGTCGGCGTCTTAGGGGGGGGGGGGGGGGGGGTAGACAAGGGGAAGTAGCCATGTAGGGGCGTGAGCCAGCTTTTCGGCACAGGGAGTTGCAGCTCGCTCGACTTGACTCTACTGCCTGCCGCAGAGGACCCACACCTTGATCTGGTGAGCTGCGTCGTGGGGATTTTGCAGTCAGATGTGCGACTGCGGGGCCTCGAAAGCGCGACCTCTCGGGTCTCAGGCAAGTGCAGTACCCAATCATTGAATGTACTACATGTACCAAGGAGCCCTTCCTTTCTTTATGAAACGTTCTTCAGGATATCCATTCGTGAGAAAAACTGACTTTAGGAACTCCAGTTTCACAGCTACCTTAGGTGTGGACTCGGATACGAACAATAGGAGTGAAACATTACGTAGATCTACTGGCCGGTAAACTAGTGTTAGTTTTCTGTTACGGTAACCTGACTAGACCTTTCCGCAAGAACATCTACAAATTGTAGGAAGGATAGCGTGTTCTCTTGTTCATTCTCGCAAGTAAAATGGATGAGTTTTACTGCTCCATGGGCCTGATGGCATGCATGTGTAGACGAGGCTGGTGAATTTCCGGTGCGGCCATGGATCATGGGAATGGAGGCCTTCACCACACCGGATAACTCGCCTGCACGCTGGTGGCAATGTTGATTCAGTTGTGTGTATTTTCGCGAGTAAGTATCTAATATTGACTTCGTACTTGGTCAATATAGGAAATAAAATCCGAGTAAAAGACCGAGGCGAAGCCGAGGTCTTTTACGAGGTTTTTATTTCCTATACTGACCAAGTACGAAGTCAATATTAGAGAGGTTAGGATGCACGTTATTTCTGACGTGACGCGAAAGTTCAGCTCGCGTTATTTGGCTCGCACGTCGAAAAATCAACGCGAGTGACCAGCTGCTCACATCGAAATTTGGAGTTTTACGCCAAATTTGACGTGAAATTGCGCGTCACGTCGGAAATAACGTGCATCTTTTAAAACCTCTCTATTAGATTTATCACGACTAACCAATAGCCCTTTCCCAAATATGCCATAATTTTTCGCAACTTATTCTTTTCGCAACATTGTCAAAACAAGTGCTAGTTGCTGAAATCGTGTCCATATTTTCAGAAAAAGCTCAAAAGTTGCTAATATCACGACCTAGATTTGGAGAGTTGTTGTGCAAAAACCACCAAAATGGGAGCGGAAATAGCAGAAGTGCAGTGACAGCAAACTCGTACACCCCTTCATGCTGTGAACCACCACTTTCCACAGTGCCAGTAGCCTGTTGCATGTACATGTATCCTACATCATTCCAGTGCACGGAAAAGGGAATGCACATAATGTCATTATCGACTACCGTTGATCTACTGTTTCTCTCAAACGAGTCCGAAGGCAGGCGAGAAATGACCGAGTATGCATTTGTCTGACATGTAGTCGGTGACTTGACATTTTGACCCCATGCCATTCGCCATGCATGGGGCCAAGGTTGGGGAAAAGTTGCGAAATAGTTCGCGAAAATGAAGAAAGTTGCGAAAGTTGCGATATCTTCCTAAACAACGAAAAGTTGCGAAAAAAGTGGCGAGCGTCTTTGGGAAAGGCCTACTAACCAAAGCATGTGTTCAATCGCTAAAAAGGAGTCAAGTATAAGCAGTCAATACAGCCCTAAGGAGTGAAATATGCAGGAATATTTGACTGCTTGGGTACGAGGTGAGTTGCTATTTCTGGACATTGTACATTTCTGGACATTTCGAGTAAAATAATTTTTCGTCGCGTGTAGAGTCAAGTCAGTCAAGTTGATGAAGTTTTTTCTTGTTGTAGTTGACAGCTGGGCTGTTGTAGTTTCTCCTCATATCAGTGCCTTGTAGATAGCCTTTTCTTGGGAGGCATTTCAACGAGTTTTGTGGTACTATGTCGCATGAGAATTTTGAATTTTGAGTAAAATAAGAAATATTGTACGAATAGTTGGCTTCCCCATGTGCACTCCACTTCAGACGCTGTATAGTCTTGGACATGTTGGCTGGAAGTGTTTAAAATATTTTACTTTCATGTCCAGAATTCCATACACTTTAGGCCAACAAATTGGCCTGTCGAAAACATCCTGCTATAAAGTCTCTGGGATCACAGCATGAGCAATTGTCACATATTTGGAAAGATGAAAGATTAGGCCATACAATAGATACAAAAAGATATGAAAAATGTAAAACACACAGCCAGTGGGCCTCTAATATATTTTCATGTTCAGAAATTGCTATTCATCTCGTATAGCAAAAATCTAAGGGAGTCAATACTAAGGGAGTGATAACACTAACAGTTAGTACTCAAGCCGCTTCTGGATGTTGAGCACTGATCCGAGCAACCACTTCATTGCCGCGTAGGTCTACTACTAGTAGTACACTTTGCCACAGCCTTTGGCCTTGATTAGGCATGGGTGAGTAATGCTACTTGAAGTAGTTACATGTATTTGCTGCGATAATGCTAAAGGCAATGCTCATAATATGAGGATACAATGCCACTTATAATGCTCACACTACTCCATAATGCCAGTTTGAAAGTTGGAAAAGTCGATTTAAGAAGGTCGTCTTGGATCAAGGCCAAAGCGTAGAAGAAAAAAAAGCTTAAACAGCAGTGAGCATGTTGTCTGAAACAATCCACTGAGAAGGTTGATTTGCAACGTCAAGTCTCGGACGAAGCCGGACGGGTTCAGATGCACGATTTTTGGAACTGGACCTAGCCAGCTTCATGCATGACACCGTTGTCGACCGGCAATTATGCTTGTAATGCCAATTTTGCCTGCGAAATGGTGTTATAATGCCAGCATGATGCCACCTGGAAAAAAGGGGCTATAATGCCAGCCATAATGCTAGCATTACCCGCCCATGCCTAGCCTTGATCTCGATGCTGTTGTTGTTGTTGTTGTTGTTGTTGTTGTTGTTGTTGTTGTTGTTGTTGTTGTTGTTGTTGTTGTTGTTGTTGTTGTTGTTGTTGTTGTTGTTGTTGTTGTTGTTGTTGTTGTTGTTGTTGTTGTTGTTGTTGTTGTTGTTGTTGTTGTTGTTGTTGTTGTTGTTGTTGTTGTTGTTGTTGTTGTTGTTGTTGTTGTTGTTGTTGTTGTTGTTGTTGTTGTTGTTGTTGTTGTTCCAGGCACTCTTGTGTAATTTGGGGTGGCAATATTGTGTGTATTCTTTGGCTGTTGGCTTTCGATAAGGGTCAGTGCACGCTCTTGCAAGTGGCCGACTCAGGCAGTAATTGCACCAACGACGGCAGTGGTCGAGGGTCCTTGTGCTGAGCCTGCCACGCTGCTGCATTTGCTCTAGGCCTTGGCGGATAATGCTCGAAAAGGTGGCAGATTCTGCTTTTTTTGCACCGAAATTGGCAGAACCATACAAACCTTATGGCGGGCAATTCCTCGAATTCTGCTCCATTTCTTTATCCACATACCAAACCAGGGAGTAGTACAATACAGTATTGTACTACTCCCTGTACCAAACATGCATGAAACTTACCAGAAAAAGTACCGAATTCTGCCAATTTTTCTGCCGGCATTATCCGCCAAGGCCTAATTTGCTCCCACCTAGTTCCGGCCACCCCTCGGACATGTATCTGTTCACAAACGTCCTGTTCGAAGAGAGTCTCAATATTTGCCTTGATGTGTATTGGCTAGGCATTGGCGGATAATGCTCGAAAAGGTGGCAGATTCTGCTCGAAAAGCAGTGAAATTGGCAGAACCATACAAACCTTATGGCGGGCAATTCCTCGAATTCTGCTCCATTTCTTTTATCCACATACCAAACATGCATGAAACTTACCAGAAAAAGTACCGAATTCTGCCAATTTTTCTGCCGGCATTATCCGCAAAGGCCTAGTTTTGACGATGAAATTGAAACTCCGTGGATATCCGAGACTGCGGGAACTTTACGTATGTAGCTCATGACGACGGACTATTGGCATCGCAGTGTGGAATTTCCTTCAATGATACAGTCATGTCATGTCGTAGGCCATGGGGTTTCGGTTTGTTGACGATTCTTTCGCTCATTCGATTCTGCTAAAGTCAAGGTGAGGCCTCACCTTGACAATGTAAAAATTACATTATCATTAGCATGGTAGGTCTACATGTATCACTCACTGCTTTTGTTTTTTTAGGAATGAACTCCTTGAGCCTCTGTACGGGCAAATAACACATGTGAAGAAACAACACAATTACATAAAAGGAATCCGGCATCAGTAATGATTATACAGACTCCGAGTAGGATCACAGCAGTGCAGGTTCACTGGATGCGTGCCTCCACCACCACTACACTAGTACCTGACTATACCATTTGTATACAGTAGGGGACTCAGGCACGGCAGGAGCAAACCATGCTCCTTGAGCCACATCATGCAGATGTATCACCATGATCACTAGTCCATCGGCCAAATCTCAGAAAGGGCCTCTTTCGACGAAGGTGATGCACTGAAGCTCCAACTAAACGCCCTTTGGCACACTAGCTCATGAGACCCCATAGAATACGAATCCGATTGTTGGACGTTGCCAATCCAGTCCAGGATAGTCGAACTGGGTCGAATACCTTCTTCCGATTTTTGTAATTTCGTCCACCATTACATCTTTCTCATCGACTTTTTTTCGCTTGGCGAATGTTCTTGAGCCGCTGAGCAGAATCTACGCACGCTCGAACACTTGAAATGCCTGCATGTTGACGGTTCGCAAGATTCTAGCGAGCTTGGTGGAAATCTATTATTTATTTTGACATTTTTGGGGGAATCTGAATTAGAACGGTAGAAGCTCATTCGGAGAAGACGGCGTGTCGCCGCTGTCGGATTGTCGCTACTGTGTTTCAGACGTATTTGCTTGAACGTGCTATTGAGGATGGACAGAAGATGAAGTGACGGCTTTCTTGAACACGGACGTTGTGTCTACATTGTAGCTGAAACATCTTATATCTCATCTGGCGTCTAGAACGCAATTATTATGAGTTGTGAGTGCCAGCTGAGCTGAACACAAGCTGGACACCATTCGTCAGCTGGGAATTTGCATCGAAGCTCTTGATAGCCACGATAAGCATAATTATACAGAGGTAACCTTGTTTGACTCAATACGCATGCAGGTGTCCGTGACACCACTTGTGGCACTACAATGTAAATGGTGCAAAATTGATGCAACAGCGAATATGTACTTCGTACAATCACGAACAATTGTAAGGCAAGTGTTCATGCCTGTCCTAGAAGAATTTCAGCCTGGAAGTCTTGTTGTCATGGTCATAAATAATACAGGACTTGAGTTGGCTCTGGACATAAACACACTTGTGGTGAATACGGTCATTATTGCGAGAAAAATATTTGCCACTCTATGTTAACACCTGATGCCGCACTACACGCAATATTTCATGTACATGTATGTGAGACTCAATTGCATCCACAAGGCCGTAGATGCATGTAAGCACACAATGCTGTACAGTATAAGTAGTAGTCGACATGTGGTGCCTTCCTGCTGCACATGCACATGCGGCAAGTTGGCAACGACAAATGACCTATCTGCACCGCACAGCGTGAGCTTAGAAAGGAATATTGCACACATAGTGCTATTTGTGTTCCGATATCGTTAAGCCGGTATACATGTACTAGTATCCTTATACATGTACCTGGTCACTCGATAGGCGATGCCGACTGTACTAATCTTATCCATATTACCCGACAGGCTATAGCACACTGCGTCAGATCACTATGCAACAAAACAAGAGCTTTGGAGCGAATATACACTGAAGCAAAGTAGGTTTCAACGGTACAGCACTAGTCACGACGAGGGGAGTTACGAGGATGGTTAGGCCGTGACACATAGATGATGATTGTTAATGATTCATGCACGGTGGAAAATTACCACCAATGGCGATGATATTGCTTTCACAACAATGACATCAGTAGGAGCAGTGACACAACCTTACTGCTCCAAGTGGGATTTACAAGCGAGTGAAGGGAGAGCAGACTGGTCTAATAGCAGACCGGGTCTAAGCAAGGAAGTAATCGGCATCAGAGGTGAGCTTGCACACCAGAAAACAGATGATGATCACCAAACACAGAGAATTTGGCTATGTGTATGTTTGTGCCACTGTGTGTGCATGTGTGTATGCGCGCACATCTGTGTGTGAGAGAGAGGCAGACAGACAGATAGCATATGGTGGGAGGGATCAAGGTTTGACCTCAGAGTTAAATGCTGACGGTGTGGAATAGCAACAGTGCGAAATCGGGCAGGGTGGTTAATGGCCCACACTGGAGCCGAGTAGGAGCGCCAGTGGTTGAGGGCTAGCACAGGAGTAGCAGCAGCTCCAGCCTAGGAAGATCAGCTTCTGGATGAAAATCTCCCGGACTCAGTAGGTACCAAGCTTCACTAGCAGATTGCCGGCAGGGGTGCACGGCGAGCACCCGTACGTCCCTCAAGCCAACAGAGCCGCAGTACTTGGACACGATCCAGGTGCTTACCCGCCAACAATGCTGAGAAGGCACTGGAGCCATACAGGATCTTATGATCGAGCATGACCACAGACTTGAAATACAGGGTCCGGCGTTGAATACTGAGACAGCGACGTCTCCTCCACAGAACACCACTCAGCCCCACCATTGCATTATTTTCGCTTTTTCATGATTTTTACAATTGTGTTAGAGCACACAGCACTCGATGCAACATTTACCAGTGACTAAATAACTCCGCGTCTCCGACCATAACTGCAGCGTTCCCGTGAGCCTGTTGGATTTCCGTCAGCCTGTTGAGATTATCTTCATCTCGTCACATGTGAGCCTGTGTGTTTCATCCGTATCGTGGCACAATTACACAGACACGATTTCCAACTCAGGCCGGTTCCGTTGCTCGAAGGGTTGGCGGTAAGAATTGCTACGCCGTCTGTGGCTGCATGGGAACTTGGCGAGTCGTCGTCTTTCTCCATAAATCCTGATCGTCACGCGAACAACAGCCACTATTGCCTAAAAACTACGACACAACAGTATCAAGCTCGCCCCAGCAGAAGGACACGAATGACGAGCGCTAAGACGGAGAAAGAGAGACAGGGTTAGCGAGAGCTGACTAGTGCAGGTACGCTGTCATCTCCTGAGGTAGTGGGCGAAGCAGCGAAGTGAAACGAAGGAAGATAGAACTTATTAGAAGGCATACGGAGGCACCAAAACCTATTGCCTGTCACATACTAAGTGCCATTTAGGGTTGACAGCTGTCAGCTGACAGCCTCAAAAATTTGAAAATCTGCTCAAAAAACTCTCGATCAGAACTCTGCGCACTCTCAAATGGAGCGCACAGTAAAAAACTCGGCGACGAAGAACGCTTCGTATCGACGCCCTGGACTGAATTCGGCACGTCCAACAAACGGAATAGTGTTCTCTGATATATTCTCTACGTGCTGGGTATGGTCGCGTTTAGTTGGAAGCTCAGTGCATCACCACTTTCGATTTTGAGACTTGGCCGATGGACTACACTGTCATTGAGTGTCAAGTAAAATTTTAGTTTAGTGTCAGATCAGGGGAGTCGTAAATATACCAATACTTTCACGAATCTCTGGTACTACTACTACTACTAGCACTGGTAGATCTAGAGCCATATCCCATGGCTTTCATTCAATGCAGGATTTTGCTCTGCTTGTTTGCGTGGCTCTCGTGTTTAGGCATCGTGGAATGACCACACGCACAATCTTGCCACTTGAATATTATTAGCAAGAGTACATAGTTATCATGGTTATGTACTCTTGATATTAGTCATGAGGTATCCGGGGATTCCCACACTCTGTCTTATCTCTGGCAGTGTCGGAAGCCCACATCTAGCGCGCGAGATTAGTTGCCATTTCTCGCTACCCTCCTGTATCCATGGTATCTGTGGCTGTGCATGTGCGTTTGAGGCGTGTAGATCATAGCAAGAGTTTATGGTCTCTTGCCGTCAGTCTTGGTAATCATGGGTGTGTACCATCATGCCATTCAAGACCTACTACTACTACTAGTAGTACCTGTCCTTGGTGTACAGACATTACAACAACAATACAAGTATTTTGTCTTGTCTACTGCATGCATGATCCATGCAGCATGCTGATGACACTCGGTCGGTGACATCTGATCTGAGCTCCATACTGGACCATATGCATAGTAGCAAGAGTACATGAAAACCGTTTTCATGTACTCTTGATAGTAGACCTGTACGGTCTTCCGACCCGTGGTCTACACTGCTACACTACATTTTGAGCCTCGACATGTGACAGATATCTACTTGATCCACTGTGTGAGTTTCCATGGCCACTCGCGCCAGGGAAGTAAAAAAATCCGCGAGGAACGGAGTGTTTGAGAAATTTATCGCCGACGTCCACGCTGTGTGTCTTGTTCGCATCTGAAACTGTGCTTGCTGCTGGTGGCGGCACAGAAGTGCGAAGTAAAGTACACTTTCATTTCTTGTTTCGTACATCTAGCAGTTCAGTTCAGCTCATACCTTCGCTCTGCCGGTTCTTATTTTCTTCTTCTCGGACGACTGTGAACCACCGTCAATAATGCAGTCCGTACAGAGTCAGCTCGAAGGAGTATCTCTCTCCTCGCCCTCTGCTTCAACTAATGGATTATCAAATGGAGACCACAAGCCAGGGGTTCTCCAAGAGCCAGTGAAGCTCTTTGTCGGCCAGATACCGCGGTCCTACTTTGAGAAAGAACTTCAACCGATATTCTCCGAGTTTGGAACTATCGTGGACTTGAAAGTCCTCAAGGACCGGGTTACAGACCATCATAAAGGTGAGTAATTTTCAAATAATTGTAGAAATGGGAATTGGTTTCTTCACGGTGACTTTCTGCCTTGCCTTGAGTTGCATTGTTCTTTACATGCGACACAATTCGCCTTGTACCTTCCCTGTATGTGAGGTGTTGCTTGAAATAAATTTGAAAACCGTTCTTGAAATGTATTGGTTGTATGTTCTTGAAATGGACTGGTAGTACTTTTCATGTTTTCACTTGCCACGCAGGATGTTGCTTCCTAACATATGAGAACAAGGACAGCGCGGACAAGGCCATAAAGGCTCTCCATGACGTTCGCCAACTCCCTGGTGTAAGTTAGTCTACTTTTGGTCCTCTTTCGGAGTGTGTACCCAACCGGCCCAATGCATGCAGTACGAAGTCCGAGTCGGTGAAAAATGTTCCACGTGTGCTGTATTTTTTGATGTTATGTATAAGTGTACGGTGTTTAGTCAAAGCATTTTTCTCTGTACCTTTTCGTCATTCTTTGTCCTGTTTTGTTCTGTGTTCGGGTGCAGATGGCGCGCCCTTTGCAGGTGAAGCCAGCGGATAACAATGAAACAAAACCAGGTAAGGATTATTCTAATTTTTTGTTCCCTTCCTTCCAGGTGGGCCGTGCATGTGTTTTTTTACGGATTATGCCATAGACACACAGGTGCACGCCGTGCGTACTTTCGTGTATTGTAAGTCTTGCTGTGTTTTGCCGATTGCGAAACTGCTCCACTTCAGTCTTATGTCTGTCATAATGGACGCTTCAAGTGTCCGGTTTGGTCCGTGGCGTTGTCTTGTCCACTTTATTTCTACTCGTGAGATATGTGGGAAGAAGTTTTTTTCTTGTGTTGCGTGCGTACGCGACTTTCACTCCCCGTAGTACCTATACTTGATGTCCATACGCTGTTTGACTTGGTGACACGTGGTACTGCTTTCCACTTGTCATGTCCAAAGACATGTGCTCGTGATCAGTTGTAATAGTACAGTACTAGTGCACGTGGACTTGCTCCCCTGCCTTGGTCAGAGCCTATCCAAAAAAGACAATTGCGGTGTTGCTTTGCTGAATATTCATGGTGTCAATGTAATGCTGTTGCGTGCGATTCATAATAATATTAATATGGTTTTTGGTGTTTGTGTGTTCGTGTTGTACATTTTTCAGAGGAGCGAAAGCTTTTTATTGGCATGCTCTCTAAGAACAGCGTTGAGAAAGACGTGCGCGAGATACTTTGCCCGTATGGAACGGTCGAAGAGTGCAATGTGCTACGTGACGACAAGGGTGTCAGCAAGTCGTGTGCATTTGCACGCATGGGGTCCAAGGAGGAGTGCCTGTCTGCCATCAAGGGACTGCACAATGCCAGGACAATGGTGGTGAGGAATGATACCACACATCGTTGTGCCAGACTAGAATAGGCCCTCTGCGTACTGCATGGGCATGCATTAGTAGCCTTTGTTTTTCCTAACGTGTACAGGTGGAATCCGGACGAACGTCAAATGATTCTTGAGGAAAACTGTTACTTTTATATTCCCCGGACATCTTAATTATTCAAACATAAACCCACAACATAAAACGCACGTCAAAAACGCTTTCATTCTTACATGGAGTTGTGACATGCACCTTGGGTACCAATACCGGTATATGCATACTGAAAGTTGAGCAAAGGACCGTTCCCACGGTGTATGGGTCAAACCCAAGTTATATTGGAGCTCGCGCTTCCTGCTGACTGACTCGCAGCTGTTGTCTGGAGCACACAAGAAGCACCTTCCACGCGGCAAGCCTGCAAGAAAAGTGGCACTCCCTGCGCGCTACACATTGAAAGTATCTGCAGTCTTTCTCCACACACAAGTGTCACAGAAATGCTATGAAAGTATGCATGTCTTCACTTTACAGCCGCATTGATTGGGATTCCAGCCGCGTATCCTATTCGCTCATGCACATAAGAGCATGTGCCTGTGCAGCCATACAATGTAGCCTTGCATGTTCAATTTTCTTTCCAGAAATTTCCCCCAACAGCAGTGTATGTTTGTACATGTATGCCTGTTCCTCCAGGGTGCCTCCTCACCTATAGTCATCAAGTTTGCCGACTCTGAGCGCGAGCGTACCGCAAGAAGGCTGCACCGCAACATGATCAGCTTTGGCATGATGAACCCCTTGGCCCTAGCAGCCGTCAACGGCGGACATGGAGCTATGGCGGCCTATGCACATGTAAATTGGTTGCGTATGGATATCAGTGTTCTGTGTGTGTGTGTGTTCTGTGTGTGTGTGTGTGTGTGTGTGTGTGTGTGTGTGTGTGTGTGTGTGTGTGTGTGCGTGTGTGTGTGTGTGCGCGCGCGCATGCGTGTGCGTGTATGAGGGAGGTGCGTACCGCCACATTGCCAACTATGGCAGTGGGAGAAGGAAAGGAAAGCTAGGAGTTGAGTGTCCGTATGTCATCAAGTATAGACTTGCAATTGAGTGATCATACACTGCCTACGATATGGAGTGAACAAGAACCCATTGGCCAGTAATGTAGTTTGCTTCATACAGCATGTTTGCTAGAAGCAGTAGTTGGGACATGTGAGTTTAGAGATGAGGATTGTTTATTTTACTGGTTGATTTGCGTGATCACATTAGTAATGTTTGATCACTTACCTGCTTGACTTGTGTGTGTGTGTGTGTTTATTTGTGTGTGTGCCTGTGTGTGCCTGTGCCTGTGTGTGTGTGTGTGCCTGTGTGTGTGCGTGTGCCTGTGTGTGTGTTTGTGTGGGCTTGTGTGTCTTTCTTCCTGTGTTTTGTGTGTCTCTCCTTGTGCTTTTCTGGTTTTGTGCGTGGACGAACCTATTGTCTTGCTACGTTGTGTGCTTGGTGCTTTTGGTTCGGAGTAGCAGATTGCACAGTCGATGTTATTCCAACCCAACCCATTTTCAGGCGGACATGCGCAAGGTAATGCTAGAGTTTCTTGCAGGCCAGTGCCAGATGAGAGGAAAAGAGAGAGTTGTTATTGTTATTGCTATTTGGCTTTCCACTCTCGCTCCACGGAAACATCGTATGTGTGTGTGTGTGTGTCCTTGTGTGTGTGTGTGTGTGTGTGTGTCCTTGTGTGTGTGTCTCCACGTAAACATTGTGTGCCTGTGTGTATCTTTCTGGGTAACCGTGTGTGTTTGTGTCCGTGCATGTGTGTGGGTGGGTGTGTCCTTGTGTGTGGGTGTGTGTGCATGTGTGGGGCGTGTGTATCATGTGTGGTTTGTAGCACTTGGTGGACCGAGTAATGACCAGCTACTAGCGCAGTATTCTGGTGAGTCTCTCTATAAGGTGAAAATAGATAGGGTGAAATATTGCATCTCCGCCCTTTCAGACTTCCAATTAATGTTGCCTTTCTTCTTTGTTCAGAAATTAAGTAAAATCCTGATCCACATTTTCGCTTTTACCGGTCATCATGCGTGTTTCCACAGGTCTCTTCTAAGGGACCGTCCAAGGTTACCAATAATATTTCAAAACGAAAAATTGTCCAAGGTTACCAATAATATTTCAAAACGAAAAATTTTCGTTTGGGGTTGGGTGGGTTTGGAGTTTCATTTTGAATTTAATTATTGAATGCAAACGGAGACGCATATGGCCGATTGGTTTGCAGGCCTGCCTGCGAACATGAGGTCCCGAGTTAAGACCCGCGCTGGTAGCAGGGAGCGTGTAAAAAGACTGTTTACGCGTGTTGAACTGTGCCGACACCCACAGTCACCTGGGTACTCACAGCTTGGAGTGAGAATAACAAGGATGCAGTTTAAAGGGTTATGGTCTGTTACACGCCCGATTGGTTGAGAGACTAACCTCCTCTCCCCCGACTCACTAAATCTTTTCGTTTTGTTTCGGCCCCTAAGATCCTACGCGGAATCATTATTCTGTCTGAGGGAAAAACCGGAAAAATCTTTTTTTTTTATCCTACTGATATTTGACCAAAATGATGTGCCAATGCTGATTGTGTCTACCTGTGCGCCTGTGTACGGATGCCTGGGTGTGTGTGTGTGTGTGCGTGTGTGTGTGCACGTGTGTTGTGCAATTGCAGCACCAGGAGCAGGCGCTGGCGTAGTTCCTAACTTAGCACTGTACCAGAACTTACTGGCCCGACAGGGTATTCCCAACCCAACTGCCTTCCAACATCAGCAGGAAGGTGAGCAACATTCTCACACGCGCGCGCACACGCACACACATGCACATACACACACATACACACACAAAACACATGCACATACACACACATACACACACATACACACACACATACACACACAAAACACACACATACACACACAAAACACACACAAAAACACACAAACAGTTACCATGCTTGCACATGTAGCAGGTTTGGTATGGCCTGGTGTGTTGACTACACCCAGTATTAAGAGTAGTGATTGTTTGGTGCCTGGTACCTATAACGTCCCATGAGTATATAAGCCCCCAAGAGTGTGCAACTCCTGATACCCTTTCTATGGGGTTCGCCGACGGCAATTGGTGTAGCGTTGCAGTTGTACGTTTCCAGCCGGCTTTTAGCGAGCAGCAGAGTAATAATAAAAACACTCCCTGGCAGAAACTAACTGTGCGTTGCAGCATGATCATGGCAGGTTTTCGGATTGCGCGCACACTATCCTA
This sequence comes from Sycon ciliatum, assembly GCF_964019385.1. Taxonomy (NCBI): domain Eukaryota; kingdom Metazoa; phylum Porifera; class Calcarea; order Leucosolenida; family Sycettidae; genus Sycon; species Sycon ciliatum. The sequence goes on from NC_088647.1 coordinate 8,213,186, forward strand.
GTTGTACGTAGTACAAAACGTACCTGAGACACGTGATGTGAGTTTTCGCCGTCGGAGGCCCCATATGTAGAGTTGCGCACTCTTGGTGGCTTATATACTCTTGGTCCCATGTATATACCATAGCCAGCACAGCTGCCGTAACTCTGGAGCAGCTGTTGTGAAGTTTCAAAGTGCAGGTCGTTGATAGGACGAAGGTGAAAGAAAGGGAGCAACAAGCTGCTGCACGTTTTAAACAAAAGAGTACGCAAGTGGAGGTCATCAGAAAAGTAAATACTGTTCGAAGAGGCTCTACATGAGGAGTACAATTTGCCTCGCAATGAGGAGGAAGAAAAATGAAGCACTCGTGGTTGGCACTCCTGCCAAACAACTTCAGAGGGAACTGTATCCTGGACCATTAGTTCTGCCGCTTTTCACTGCGGCACAGCAACAGCTACAGGGCTGAAGTTCACGTTCTCCGGACACCATCTCTTGCCTCTACTACTGCATGGCTTCACAGCGAGCTACATGGAGGTAGTGAGGTGCGTAGAAAACACCTCTACCGTTTGTTTTGAACGACCACAAAGCGCACGCTGACACCGGAAGCGTACGCCGTATGCGGCCACTGGATCAACTGAGGCGTGGGTTGTGCCAGTGTGTCCTGCGGCTGACAAGCTTCAGTGTAGTAGTGCTGTTCAACTACCAGTTTCTCGTAGCTTCTCGTTGGTGCGATACATCCTGTGCTGCAGTTACGCTGTTTCCTACGGTAACGTGATTCGGCCTAGTTCCCTGGACATGGACGTCTCTGTTGCTGTACAGGTGTACGAGTATGCATGCAAAATGGTTTACTTGCTTATAGAAACGCAAGCGCTGAATTCTGCAACTTGTGTAGCCCCCTCTTGGAGAAATTCACATGGCCAAGAATGCGCCTGCTTTGTGCAGTATACATGTACAAGTACGCCTGGGTCCTATTTACGGACCGGTGTTATTTGCGAATCGTAATCCGCACTTCATTTCTTGCTTTCTTCTTTTTGCTGCAGGACCTGACGGCTGTAACTTATTTATTTACCATATTCCCGCTGAATATCGCGACGCGGACCTCATGCAGCTGTTCTCCAATTTTGGTGTAATTCTCAGTGCCAAGGTCTTCATCGATAAGCAGACGAATCAGAGTAAATGCTTCGGTGAGCCCTGTGGTGTGTGTGTGTTGTACGTACCGTAGACTGACAAATGTACTGCGAGCCATGGTTGCGTGCATGTCATCTTGCATGTTGGCCGGTTGCGTGCTGTGTGGCGTATGCCTGAGCTCGGCGTGCAAGTGTGATTTTTACCGCGCATGCACTAGTACGCTGTCGTCAGCACATCTACCCAGTGTACATTGTACATGGCGTTCGCATGCGCACCTTAAGTCTGGGCCGTTGCTGTTGTTGCAAATTGCGCTGAACTTCATTCATTAGTCAAAGTTTGCTTCGAATTTCGATACACCAGTGATGGATTCCCTTGATGAGTTTGGCCTCGTTGTGATCCTCTCTACTAGAACTTTCCAGGGAGCTTACGAAGGTCACAACTGGTCAAGTAGAATCATTGTTATGATGGAAATCGAATGTGGAATCTCCATTTTTAAGTCATCATATCTGGGCCAATTTAGTCCTGGCCTTCAGGAAAACTTTTTCATTGAGCTCGGTACGAGCAAGCTGAGTCGAATGGCCGCTGAAAGCGAACTTTCTTGGATTTGCACAACTGCGCTACGACTTGGGGACAAATCGACTTGGCTCTTAAACTGGGTTCCAACCTTCTGAAAACTGTTGGTGCTTCAGCTGATCGTTTTCCTCGTTCTCGTTCTAGTAGCCAAAGACCATAGGAGGTATGCATCTATAATAAATATGGCCTTCACCTTTTTTTGCAGGGCAAGTTACCCCATACTTGTCAGGTACAACCTGTCATAGCACATTTATGAGTATGACCTCACAAAGTTCCTGACCTTTTATGTATCATGGTGTGTATGGTTGTAGTGGACTTGCTCCGCAAAACCTAATGGCGGGAAATTGATGCATACGTCCCGTTTGGAGAATGTATGCCAGAGTTACGGACTTTTATATGTGGTGTGTTCTCAGTACTTGCAGACGTCCATGCCAGAGTTACGGACGTTTATGTGTGTGTGTTCTCAGTACTTGCAGACGTCCATGCCAGAGTTACGGACGTTTATGTGTGTGTGTTCTCAGTACTTGAGTAAAAATGATCTGTTTTCGCTGGTCCTTAGTGCTTAGTGCTCTGGTGGCACTACCCTGCAGAAAGGGTTGACGGGTTTTAACTATTATTATTAAAATAATAATTATAGTCTCTGTAGTTTATACCAGGCCTTTTTTCTTTCTGGTTGCTTCCTTTCTACCATTTCTTGTTTTCTTTCTTGTAGGTTTTGTGAGTTTTGACAACCGTCAGTCTGCAACACTAGCTATTTCGTCAATGAACGGCTTCCCAATTGGCACCAAGCGCCTGAAAGTGTCCTTGAAGCAAGCAAGAGAGCGCAGATACTAGCTCCCGTCCTACGTGAGTGGCTATGGGTCTCGCTTGTATGCGTGTGTGCATTTGTCCTTTCCCGTTAGAGACGGGGCATGTTGGCAGGCGCCTGCGGTATCTGCGGACTCGGTGTTCTGCCACGGTTTTGTGTTTAGCCTTTAATTGTTATTTTCTCTTTTGGTTTGGCTAGGTAGTATACCTGGCATGTCAGTTGTGTTTAGCTCTCTCTTCATTTTACAACGGTTTTTTATTGCACATGATATCGGATTTGTCATTCTGTCATGCTGGATTTCTTCCCGTTCCCGTTGTGTTGTACCTTTTGGGGTGAGATGTTCGTCCTTATGATACTGTTACCCCTCCCCTCCCCATGGTTTCTTGAAGCTGTCGGTTTGTTTTAGTCTCCGCATGCCCCAAGTTTGTGTCGTTTTCGTTGTAAACTTGCCTCTCAGTACCTTTACTGTCCTGCTGTGAAAAGTCAGTGTGCGTTGTATTTGTGTACTTGCCTCATAGTCTTAGTACCTTTTCTGTCCTGCTGTGCAAAGTCAGTTGTCTTGTTTTCTCTGTGCGTAGTTTACGTGTACTTGTGTCTTAGTTTTAGTAGTACCTTTTCTGTCCTGCTGTGCAAAGTCAATTTGTTTATTTTCTCTGCGCGCGTGGTATACTTGTCTCTTAGTACCTTTACTTTCCTGCCGTGCAACTTCGGTTTGCTTTTCTTGAGTGATTTCACCCCCCCCCCCCCCCCCCCCCCACACACACACACACGCACACACACATATGTGTACCATTGTATCTTTGGGTGACTCCCCCTCTTCGCATGCTTTTGCCTAGTAGGCGCCTGTTCTACGCTTTCTTGCTAATCTGTTGTTGCAAGTCAATGCTTGAACCGGCTTCCCAGCAGTTTGTGTCCTGTTGTTATGCACAGCTGTGTGCTATTTAGCAAGACACACAGCTGTGCAAAATCCAGCACACTACAGTGTAGTGCTGCTCTTCAGGCACTCGTCAATGAGGACTTGTACAAGTGCCAATCTTGCATTGGCTTCATGGTTGTTGGTGTTGCCTGAGATATACATTCACACCTGTTGGAACTAGACCTGGCAAAGTCCAAGCATAGATCGTATGGAATGTAGCGCTTCTGATAGGCATTTGATTTACCAATGGATGTTTGTGTGTGTTGTGTTTTTGTATGTTCATCTGTAGTGTCGCCGAAGATTGCGCTGCGTAGTCCGGTAGTTCTCGCTTGGTCTGCGTCCTGTGACTCGGCGACAAAACGTGTAGTAGGTGTTGTGGTTGTGTTTTTTCTAGAGCGGGACCAAGGGCCCCCTCTCCTACCTTATAACCACCCCGCCATCCTATCCGATCGAGGTCTCTTAAAATCCAGTTTAAACGTATCCGCTACCTTATGATTTGCGCTGTGAGCCAAATTCGCTGGGCTCCTGAACGGTATCCAATTTTAAAATCTATATCCAAACTATTTATGAGAAGAAACAGATTGAGGAACCTAGGTGTGCTGAATGAATTATTTCATCGCTCCGTACTCCTTTTCACCTTTCTAGCCCCTTTTTAGCCTCCATCCCAACACATGGCAACTCAGCCGCCCCTAACGGGTTGTTCAGTAGTAGATGCTACTTGTTTGCAGTTGCAAGCAATGTCCACGTCTCATCGTCCCAATGGTGAATTAGCTACAGGCCTATGATGCTACAGTGACTACCTATCTTCCTCCTATTAGCACTCAATTGCTCACTGGCACACAACAAGCGCTTGGCTGGTGTGTTGGCAGCCAACACCGCCCGCCACTATGTTTACGGTTTCCAGGCTCAGGCATGGCCCCAAACATTGCCACCTCCTGTATCTCTCAGTGTGTTGTCCAACAAACCCGGGTAAGAGCCAGTCCCTTGCCAGACCCTCCCCTGATTTGTTTTACCTCTCTCTGTCCTTCTTCTCACTGTAGTTTGCTGTGCTACTTTTTTTACGTTTTCACCTATTCTCACCATATTCTTTTTAGTGAGTCGCTTCATATTTGCGTTGGATGGTTTTAGTCGGGCACCTTGAAACGTTAGTTACGTTCTTAGTGTGTTTTTAATCCGAAGTGGTAGTGTGATAGTGGTAGTGGTAAGTCATATTTTAGTTACTCTGCTTGTTTACTCTCCTGCACCATGCTCTGCACTATTTGCTCTTAGCTGTTTATTACTGGTCGCTCTCGTCGTTGTCGCTCTCATGCGCATGTGGTTTGTCCACCGTGTTTTAGAACCCCCTCCCCTCTCTCTCTTCTGTGTGTTCATGTCGTTGTTTCCGTGGCAATCACAATATCTTGGTGTGTGACGGAGTATTATCATTACAATTATTATCACCACTTTTCTACTACTCCGTTGTTATCCCAAGCTCCCTTTTCGACGGGGCTAACCCCCTCAAGCTGGTGCAGGTGAGGTGTGGCTTTTTTTGGATGTTCGCTTTATTTTTCCCTAGTGATGACGACTGTTGTGTTCTCTCGTGTTTGCCTTTATTTGCGCCTTGTTCATTCCTTTGCTGTAAGTTGGCCAGAGCTTTCTGGACCTTACTTTTTTTACTATCATCCCTGTGTTCTTTCACGTGTTGGTGTTTTGCCAGTGTTCCTCTTTTTTGCACAACATTGTGCCCTAGGTTCCTCTCCACACAACTAACCTTGTTTTCGGCCATCACAAAACTGCACACACCGTTATCTACTCTCAGCTATCAAGACTGTTTGATACTATATATATTTTCCCGTCTTGTGACAACTGAAATCGCTACAGAGAAGTCTGATCACCTTTGATTCAACATTCATTCAAAAAGACGATCACCTTTGAATAAGTATTCATCCGAAAAAATCTACTATCGTCTGCTTGTTGTTGTGTGGACTGCCTGTGCCCACTGGTGAAATTTGACCTCTTGAATGAAAAAGCATCTAAAATTAATATTAATAGTGTCCAAACACATCCGGCAGAAATGTATATAAGGGGCCGTCCAAGGTTACCAATAATATTTTCGGAACGAAGAGTTTTCGTTTGGGGTGTGGAGTTTCGTTTTGAAAATAATTATTGAATGCAGATGGAGAATGCCCAGTTACTTCTGGGTGTCGAAAATTGACATCAATATTTTACTGGAATTCGATGTACCTGCAGAAAAGGTCGGTGGGTGGGTGTGGGCTGAAAAATACTACACTTTTCGTTTCGTAAAAACAATCTGTAACCTCTAACTGCTGTCTACAATTGCTGAATGATTGTGTTCCAACAAATCCAACCTGCTCTTGGACACCCATGCTTGGTTGCTCGGGCTGTTTACAACAAAATTAATGCTACTGCCACAGTATCTGAATATCATTTCCAATTTACCAGGTGGTTGTCACTCGGCTAACACTGCTTGTCCATTAAAATTATATATGGTTGTGGAAAAATACTTTAATGATTCTGAATATTAATGTAGGCATATATTCTAGCCTCGATTAACCTTGCTGAAGAATATTAAATTTGGCATTGAAAATATCAAGAGTGGCTCTCAAGTAGAATAAGAATAATTCGTATCACTCAGTCCCGTGCATGAACGGTAGATAACCTGGTCGTGAATGTTACTCCGCTTGATCGTATTGCTTCTCTGTCAGTCTCTACCGCTGTCTCAGTGCTTATGATATGCATGGAGAGAAGTTTTAAAAAGTAATTATAATTACAAGCTGAGTCATAAACACATTATGGTGGATGGTGGGGCTGTGTCAGGCAGCTAAAAATGTACTCCAACAGCCCTTCTCAACTGAAAATAATTGGTATAATAAGAGCAGCGTGCAGCAATCAGTTTCAAAGAAGTGGCTGGCCAATATAGGACGGTTCGTCAACGTTCGTGCTCATAAAGTATGGAGGTGGAGAGAATCTATTCCACGGGCGCCAATGTATGTGCACATACACCCGGATACATTACCGCACACTCAAAACAATAATCAAGCGCGCGTGCACACACGACGCACGCACACACACAAAACACACACACAGACACACACGCATTCACTCAGTCACGCTCAGAAAGAGCATGAGCCACAGAAGCAGCTGGTCGCAGCCAATAGTGTGATATTCGTGTAGCGGGTGAGGCGCGTTTTCTTCCTCTTGATGCGTTGCTGGATGCACTCATCATCATTCATGTCGATCACAACTGGTTTAGACGTGCGTGGCTGACAACATTTCGGCAAATATTGTACGAACGGCGGTCGTCGTTCCGCTTTCACTTTGCTGTTGCACGTTCCCTGGCAGACATTGGTGTGCACATACTTCCTACAGCCGCCACGTCGAACAATGACGCTCATACGACTCAGTCTACAGCTTTCGCCGTCAAGATTACTCCGGTTTGTACTTTGGCTATGATGATGCTGCGATTGGACAACGGGCTCCCTGCCTCTCATGTTTACTGGCTGCTCGTCTTCTCGGCTCACCGCAATCTCGATGGGGTTCTCGGCGGCCTGTTCAGTCGACGGAGCGCTGGTCTCCGTGTTAGCAAGAGGTACGTGTACGTCGTGCTCTGCTAGTCGGCGTTGCTGTCTCTCGGGCACGACAGGCACGGGTGCCATGGCTGGTATTGAGCTAAGGACGGTGCTGGAAATGATGCGGTCGTGCAGCTGCGTCAGCACCGGTCTCACTCCCGTCTTCTTTGATCTGCGGGATTCCACCATGGCACCGTGCACCCGAGGCTGCTGCAGAGGAAACCCGCCAGCAATGCTGCTGTCGTCGGCGTTACGACTACTCCGGCTACCGTCACTGGACTGTGCTAGGTGTCCGCGTGTCGCCCCTGGCTCGGTCCGCTGGTTGAGATGTTGACGGAGGGGCGATGCGGTTGCAGTAGGGTGGAGCAACGCCACTATGCAGCATACTATGACACGCATGGTTACTGTGCTAGTAGTGGTACTGGTAGTAGTGCCACTGGCCCTGGCGCAGCACACACGGCGAGGGAGAGGAGCTTGAGCACGGCCACATGCTAACGCTGCCAAGCCGTCGCAGCTGTCCATCCTTATCACGGATAACTGTTACTTAGTGCCTGCAGAGAAACATGGACAAAGTTTCAATGACAACACCGATCAGCTAGCAGGTATATGGGTAGGACCAAACTTGGATCAATTCAGGTATTTTAGCTCAGATACTATAAGTAGTAGTCATAGTGCAAAGAAGCACAATTTTACAATGATTGGTGCAGAGTCGAGGGAGTGACCTCTTTATCAGTGTCCACATGTCAGGCATGATTATCCCAGGGTCTATTATCACACGGTCTTGCCAACTACATCATGATCGGCTGACATACATCTATGGACATGCATGAAGTGTGCTATGACCACCATTTTGGTTGCCACAACATCCATTTACTGGACCAGCAGCGGGGGGCAAGTTCCCGCCAGGGATGTACATTTACTGATCTTCTCACCCCATAAACAACACAGTTGGGTGTCGCTCGCAGGCAAACAACACCAGGGAAACACGTGTTGCGCTGCACGTGCCCTGGGCAGACGCAGATTCGCCTGGGCCTAGTAGCCACCCACACGCACACTGCCCCTGTGCTTATCACGTGCCCATTCTCCACCCATCAAAACCTGCAGTGCCCAAATAGGAGCAGGTCGACAGGCTCCGGACAGCTCAACACCACATCCTGTCAGCTGACCCAGTTCTGGAGCACTTTGACTGAACATACACTGTAATGGCCAGTGCAGATCTAGCAGCCTACAAAGACAGTCAGTGAGCAAGAGAGCCTGATGAATCGCTGAATCAGCAGCCTAAACTCGGCTAGCTTCTATAAGTATAATCATATGCTGTGGAAGGCATCACTGCTGTACACCTGACAGATTACATCCCCTATGGAGTGAGTAAATCCATGAGGACAACCACACTCCATCTGGCTGTTGACAGTGTAAGCACAGTCAGCACAGCATTGCCAGAACCGTTCACTGCCCAGTGCAATGCGAGGGGAGCTGCACCAAGCAGAGAGAAAGCCACCGACCATCTTGGCGTCGCAACGCGTAGAAAACGCAGCGCCAACTGGCCGGTAGCCCGCAGCAGTGTGGAGTGGTGTTGTGAGCCCTGGCCGGTGTTCGCGCCTAGGCTGGCGAGAGGTCGTGAAAATGAGACGACCACCCAGTGACGTTTACAGCAACCTGGTGGGTCTGGTGGGTCTGTGCATATCAGAACATTAGTAGCATTGTGCATGCTGTTTGATTGAGCAGTCCCTGACTACCTGATACCCTTCTTCACTCCCTCCGGGAGGTCAGAGCAGTAATTACTAGCTAAACTGATCATCCCAGGGTAGATACACTGGAGTAAGCATGTGGAGAATGTTGTCGGAAATACGGGCACTCCAGGAGGGCATCTTGGCAGCGAAGCACCAAGATGTATGCCACGGAATACGATTCACCCCGCCCAGGAGGCCCCATCGCAATGAATGGCCAGATGCACCACTTCCACGTGCATAGCTCAAACACGTACTCTATGAATGTACGCTTGTGTGAACAGAATCAGAATCAGACAATGTGGATGCCAGCTTGCCAACCAATGAGCTTTCAAAGCTCAAACGACCTCCACTGAACAACCATTGCTCCTGAATCTGCTCCTTACGACCCTGTTCACAGCATTCTATTCCTGGGTTGCTACGAAAGGGCTCTAGGGAATTCTTTCGAAAGCCAACACAACCAATTAAGTTAGTTTTCCCATAGTTCTGTCCCTGCTCTATCACAATGGTCATCTTGTCTCACCCACAGAACTCCTGCTGTCGGTACCGCAAAGTTCATGCACCATACTGCCAAGACCCAAAGCAAAAGTATCCCCCACAGCTCGCATCACCCCACAACATCTTTGTTGTCTCTCCCCCACAACATCTTTGTTGTCTCTCCCCCACAACTACCTGAATTCTAACCAGTTACTGTTTACGTTCCTCGAACAGTTGCGTTATAATGACTTTCACAACAACACGACTACAATGTCAGATACGGATCTTGAGTGCACACCGGCCAAGTATAGCTAACCAAGCTAAATTGTTACACATTTGTTTAACGCTCCACACAGCACCTTTTTTTTTACATACAACACTGTGTAGTATTGCATAGCGCCACACTGACTACACACAGGAAACCAGGGTAGACGCTGAGGGTCGCCAATCACCCCAATCACCCCAAGCAACACCCAACACCGAAGAGAGTCCGAGTTATTGTCGCGATTTCTTAGTTTTCGCGGACACATGACAAAACACAGGAAGGTCCCAGGAGTCTCTAGCCGTGCTGCTTTGGCCAATTACAGGCCATGCAACTGTTATCGGACGGTGTCAAGTCTGCTTAACGTGCGCCAGTCTAGTCTAGCCACAGGCATCGTACTTACCTAGTTTTACTTGAGCGATGTGCAGTGCTGCTGCCTCTGCCTCATCCAGCTAGGCTCAGAATCACTGTAGGATAGGCTGCAGTGGGAGTCTGCCTGATCTAGGTTCAAAGATGATAACAAACACCACAGTCTTACTCTCTTCAGTACAACGTTTGGAATGACCTCCAGATGAGAGTGGAAGTGTAGTTTTGTAGCCACTGGACCACACGACTAGCATGTCCATGCTCCAGCAAGCATAGCTGTAAGGGCTAGCTGAAGCCATGTTGCATGCACACCGACAGATACTCTGGCTGGCATCGTGGACAAGTGCATGCATGAGCAGGTAGAGTGTGCAGAGACCCCAAGAGAGAAGCAATGTGTCAAGCGTGGTCTCGCGCCTGACAGGTCAGCGCCGACCACACGTCAAGCGAGGAAGAGTCCGGCCGAGCGGAGCCCACTGCCAACAGCGCTGGAGTCTAGGCACCACACAGCGCACGCGAGCCAGGGGCTGCACAATACCACCAAGCTGGTCATGGCTACACTCTCCTGGATACTCGCAGCCCGTCCCTTCCAGCTCCTGAAAAGCCCCGTGGCACAGCGCATGGATAAATCTTCCCAGTATACTATTCTAATGCCTAGCCTTCCAAGTTTTCACTACTCGAATACTTTACTATGCCTTCTGGCACAAACCAAAGGGTTTCTTCTCGGAGATAGACCATCATCAAACACACGATAAGCAGAACACATTCCTCTATCTCTACAATGCCAATCCTGGGAGACCCCAGGTAGAGAATCCTCGGACCGGCACTCACTTGCTTGCATGGTTGCCGCGTCACCGAGATACCCGCCGCGGAAAGGCTCCTGCAGGGGCACAATCTTCTGGTGCGTAGCTATAGTAATCAACGTGGTTGCCGTGGCCGCAAGCAAGGTGGTGAAATACATGCAGAAGACGGCATGCCCATCTGTGCAAAACACAGAGAAGAGTGAATATAGTGAATGGTTAAAGAAGGGTCCACTGTCCAGTCTCGTGTACATGCAGGGGTAAAGGTGAACTGCTAGTGTAAGTGCATATCATTCTTTATATCCACTACTGTAGACAGTACTGCCTGGTACACATATCCATCTGTGTATGAACATATGTGTGTGTGTGTGTACGTATGTGTGTGTGTGTGTACGTGTGTACGTGTGTGTGTGTGTATATGTGTGTGTGTGGGGGGGGGGGGGCACACCATCGGCCAAAAATCCTGTCAACTAAGTCGACCATCATAAGTTACATGTTCGGGATGAAATCAACTAGCCAGAATCGACACAGTCGTGGAATAGTGGTTGCATCCAAGTGGAATGACACACACACACACACCCACACAGACACAGAGACACACACACACACACACTCGCACCGGTTCCGTCAGCATTACCCCGGAAAGCAGCTTCGCATTCAACTGAGCATCTGCGCAACCGCAATATTGACTTAGGAACACCAAATCTCCAAAATCTCCACGGGGGTCCGTTACGGAGATAGGACAATACATGACTAAGTCAAGCATGCACACCATATTACAACACCATCACCAGCATGACTGCATGTCTGTTTTGGTTCAACACTGAATCAGACAAGCATGGGAATGCGTCCGCGGGGAGAGAGCCGGAGGGACTGTGTGTGTATGAGCAGGCCTAATGTACCACTCACTGTACACACATGATCATGATCAGGTCACCTCGTCAGTCTGGCCTGTACTGATTGTGGCATATTGCAGTGCCTGTTACAGTGGAATACCGTCGTGTATACACTGCTCGCGTGACACCAGTGCATCGGTATGTCAGCTAGCGTGATCGGGCCTGTCAACACGTTCATCGAGCGCGTATTGAGCGTGGGAAAGACTGCAGGCATTTGCCCACCAGTCCGAAGTGGCTTGTCTAGGACAAGCCGACCACCCACCCGTCCACATACATGCAGCTTAACAAACACGGACGGTTTGGGACGGTTCTGTTACCAATGACGAAACCCTTTCTCAGCATGAGGCGCGTCGTGGTCGCAAAACGACACGATCTTGGCAGTGTAATAGCTTGCGGCTTGGCCCCCAGCGATACCCTGGGCGTCATGCGGGATGCACTCTCATGTCATCGGCGACAACTGAGAGGTGGCGAGCAGTGTGAATGGGCCTCCATGGAAAATACACTCTTGTTGCTGACAGGGTGGCGTGTATTGATTCAAGCAAGGTGCTCATCACAAGATGTTGCTGATTCATGCCATAACAACACTCAAACACTCCAATTGGTGGCCGCATGGCCTATTGACACAGGCCATAGGGTATCACAAGAAAACCAGCACAAGATTGTAGTATCAATCAACAGGTGAAACGACAGATGCTACACCCCTACCGCAATCAACACCGTGCCAATTCCAACCCCTTCCCGACTGAGATGTCATCCCAATACACCAGCCACACACACCAATACTGTTCCAAGCTCCAGCCCCTTATAACCACCGCCGCTGTCACTCCCTCAAAACAGACACACATCAACAACACAGTGTTGTGACGTCTAAACAAACACGCTGCCACGCGTGCACGGCCGTACACCTATCGCCCACCATCACTATACTCGGGAACACACGGTCATCCTGAACCTGTCTGCTAGGATCTTTTCTTCGCGTGAGCCCCACCGCAGTCACCACCTGTTTCCAGAAGTAGACCAAGCAGACGCAAAGTTTCTCTTCGCCACAACTCTCCTGACTCTGACACACCTACACATCACAAGCACATCCTACTGTATGATACTTGCACAAACCACTACAGCCCAAAACAGGGGAGCCACATCAGGTCTCCGACTTCTACAATGGGTCGCAGCAAGCTCACAGTCCAGCAAGCTTCGCAATATTGTTACCAGCGTCTTGCGCACCTCTTTGTCCTGGGCAATTTGGAGTATATACTTCGAAGTATAAGGTGAGGGTTTTTACCATTTAGAAATTCTGCTAATACTCTTCGTCAAGTATTTAATCCATATACAACACAGCATCAATGTACATACATTAGACACACGGGGGGGGATTTGAACACATACACAGAGACACACACACACACACACACACACACACACACACACATACACACACACAACGGTGCGCACATACATACTACATACACACGGGACATGCACGACCACACACACACACACATTCAGAGACACATATGTGCCAACAAACCTACAATCAAGCACACACACACACACACACACACACACACACACACACACACAGTCAAATCACCTCAAGGATGCAGAAATGAAGTAAAGACAAACGAATCGACTTTTGGAGATGTTCCACGTTCCTGCCATGATCTACTTCAACACCAGTACACTCAAATGTACACGCCTCCCTTCTCTTCTCCCACTACTGTCATCTCTGCTTTACGGAAGAACCAGAACTGTGGTTCCACACACGGATCACAGTCAAATGCAGCATGTCGCTTATCATCATCACCAGGTCCTCCAGTAGCTTTGACACTATTTTCCATGTCAATTGGGCATACAGTTGGCTGACAGTGAGCGGCTGCATAGTGATACTGAACTGCATAGCGACTGCAGCAGCGACAGAAATAGCAAAGAATGCAATGTAAGATAATGAGCCAGTTTAATGTAAGAACAGCAAAATTAATTGCAAGTCACGGTTACCTTCAAGAGCCCCATGTGAACAAGGGTGAGTGAGGTCGCAGTTCAATCCAAATCTTCCCCCGGACAACTACACTACCTGCATCAGGTCATCAAAAATAATGACGCTTATCACGACTGTGGCTGCACGATGCTCCCACTTCAACTGCAGAGGTCTCGGTGAGCACAGCAACAATTCTCAGTTTTGTTTGTTTGTATTCTTTATTTAGAGTGGGAAGTCCAAAACCGGCCCTAGCCTGATAACAATGGTCCCACTAGTGAGGGAATGCTGTATATCTGTGCATAAGTGAGGACAGAATGGTGTAAACACTGCAGCATATGCGCACTGAAGGACCTATTCCGGCAAACAGCATACGTTTGTGTATTGAGCCGGCACAGGCACGTGATCTACTACAGGCTTGCATACGTAGCATAATAGCAAAACGACGATCATTGTATCTCAATAATGAGTGGTTACTTGAAATTACATGGCCAGGCCATACAACATTGGAAAAACAGTCAGCAATTACCAAGAGATACAGAATCGGACTTTTTCAAATAGTGCACATGATCTAGAGTAATCAAGCTAACAGTACAGAGCACAATCACGTTAGTCACCTTACCCGGCTTCGCTCTTCATTATATCAGCAATTACAGAAGCGGCCATTGAAGAAGTACAGAATCCCCCTCAGGTGCAGCACCAACACTTTTCATGAGACTTAGCCACATAAGGATGAGAGGGGGGGCAACAGTTTGGGTGCTGTACCTGAGTGGATGTCCTGATTAACTGTCCACTGCTGTCGTAACTTGCACAGGTCCAGAAGGGAGAATGTCTTCCAACACCAAGGGACAGGCTAATGCTAGCAGCAATGCTCCAATGAACACAGCAGTCAAATGACGGAAAACAGTCAATGGTCAGCACAGATAACTGCCGGTGTTTCGCACGCGTATCTTCTCACTTACTCAACGTTAGATCTATTGGGAGGTGTGAAGTGTTTGAGGGCACCGTGGAACAGCAGTGCATCCCCTGGTTCCATTGGCAATGGTGTTACCTACGGCAGTACAGCATGACAAAAACACATCACACACGTAAGTTGCGCATGAGCACGGGTGCTAGTTATAGAAACAGTGAGGATAGCACATTCACCATAGATCAGTAAAACTGCACAGCATGACAAAACATCGCACATGCACTTATGTTGCGCATGAGCACTGGTGCTAGTTTTAGAACAGTGAGGATAGCACATTCACCATTGGTCATTAAAGTGCACAGCATGCAACTACATGTGAACTAAGACGTTGAAATATAAATTGTGAACTTTGTGGCACTATCACCTTCACCTTCCCAGTCGTCATGGTGCCATGGTTCCATGGTGCTTTTTAAAGTACAGGTATGCATGCAACTGCATGTGAACTAAGACTGTAAGAGGTGATAAACTGTGAACTTCGCGACATTTTCACATCCCCATGATGTAATGGTGACATGATGACATTTATTATTGTGATGTTTTACACTTATAGCCTCTTTTACAGTGTAATGATGTCATAATGGCATGATGTCATAGTGTCATGATGTCATGTTGCCGTGGTGTCTTCCCACTACATGGCTACTCTTACCTGCGTCTCATCGGGTATGTCGGCCAAGCTGTACAGGACGGCACCCTGCTCGGTCATGCCCTCCGACCCTTCCGGCATCCTGTGCAGTGCTATGCCATTGCCATGGGACTGACTCAGTACATGCATGCTGTGCAGATAGAGCAGGGACAATCAAGCCAGGCACGACACACTACGAAATCATTTCGCAATTACCGTGCAAGATCATGAGGATAAACATGCTATAGTTGTGTCAAACCTTGGAAAGGCCTGAGGAACATTAGTCTCTGGCGTCCTTGCAACACATTCGCATACACTTAGCAAGCCAGCCATGCTCCTATCTTCTCCAGGCGCGATACAAATTGAAATAGATGTACTTTCCGCATTGCATGCAGTTTCAACTATAAGGCCTCAAGTTCAGCGACGACAACTTGAATGACAAAATATACTTCACAGCTAACAGCAATGGGTACATGTAATCTGATTTTGGTTTCTGTGCCTGCTACCTAGTCAGTGAGCCAGTTGACATCAAACCAAGGATACTGCTATGCCAATGTCTATGCGTATGTCACTAACTGTATGGAGTGGTTCACGTCTATCCCATGACCATACAGACAGCCATGTCGGTTCCACCTCCACTCAACCCCTGCATCTATGGGTCACATGATATTGGCCATGTTGGTTCCACTGTCCACATGACATGATGACGTTCTGCACAAATTTAGTCACATGACCAAGATGTGAAACCATTCTATACCGTAACTTATATCACCATCATGTACTAAATAGTGAGAGTTCCCAGATTACCTAGAGTGCTCACCACCACAAGGATGAAGCATTACCACAAAGGCAGAAGAGAACTGACAGAGACAACCGGCTAGGTCATTGTTGTAACGCTGCGTTTCATGCACATAGCACAGCTAAGGCAATCCTCAGACAGCTGACCGCCACGCAGCGTTACAACAATTACCTAGCCGGTTGTCTCTGTTCTCTTCTGCCTTTGTGTCACCATCCTGTACTACATGCATGTGCACGACATGAATATTTCCCTTTCGTCTGCCAACTACAGTAAAACCTGGTTTTAGCGACCACCTGCTCTTAACGACCGTTTTTCCATGCACGGACAGCTCTACACTGAACCTGTTGGACCTGGTTCTAAAGACCACCTGGCTTTAACGACCGCTTTTGCTTGCACCGTGGGGTGGTCACTTAAACCAGGTTTTACCGTAGATAATAACCGCCACTGAAGCCGTCTCCTTCTGAATTGTATTTTCAAGGCACTAGTTTCGGGAGGGTATATCACCATGTTGTCAGTTCGAATCCCATGAACTCTGCTACCTTTTTTCCCTCCAAGTGCTCATATACCACACACTACATGCACACACACCTACCATCCATTCTGCACAAACGCCGGGTCTATTGCTATCCAGCAGCCCTGCGTAAAGCAACAAAAAGGATACCCGCACGCCCGGATCAATTTCATACACTTGTGCAGCGCCGTGTTGGAATTACAGTCGGGCGAATGCTTCCCCGAATTCTGAGAAAGAATAGTATGTGGTGCATGGATCAGTAAACAGAACATATTGAAGTGTCTGCTTGGATGACGACTAGTCCATAACTTAGTGGTAGAGCATCGGGTAGCGAGGGTCCCTGGTTCGAGTCCGACGGTCAGGTTTCCCCAGAAATTCCCCTTTGCATCATCTCAACTGACAAATGCGAGTAATGGATCAGTAACATGATGAGCATTATGTACATGGTGTACGGGTGAAACACAACTCAGTGATGCATCAATCCACAGAAGGCAGGGTACGTGCACATACCATGACGTCGATCGGTGTTAGGCGAAAATAGGCATTGTCCTGGTGCCAGCGCTTCTGAGCAGTTCCTACATATACCGTACAGTAAAATACACATGCACACACACACACATATATACACATACACACACACACACACACACACACACACACACACACACACACACACACACACACACACATACATACACATACACACACACACTTACACAGGAGTTAGCATTGACTCCTATTCCATGCAGAAATGTGCTCAGAGCTTGACAAAAGTTCCTAGGCATACCGTACAGTGAAACAAATACAGACACAGGATTTTGGCTCAACTCCTGTTCCATGCGCAAGTGTTCTTTTGGAAACGGAAATACGGCTGTGCCTGCCTGAGTCATAGTGCTCAATGTGGAGAACAGTGGCAAATTCGAATGGATATGCTGCATCTGAACCTACCAAGCAGCCCGGCTAGCTCAGTCGGTAGAGCATGAGACTCTTAATCTCAGGGTCGTGGGTTCGAGCCCCACGTTGGGCGCTAGTTTTTTTTATAAAAATATATTTTGGGGAATTGTGTGTTGCATCGCCGAAGTCACACTAACCTCTTCTTCACGAAAATATATTATTCTACATTATATGACTGCATTTGAAATACATTTTTCATGGAACATGCAAACTTCACCGCTAAATAATAATTGGCCGTGCCCTTCTTTCAGTTTTGAGACCCCATACCTGGCGGTTTGAGGAGAGCCATTGACTGAAGTAGTCGGATGTCCTTTCCAACGAGTTGCTGACATGCCTCGACAAGCTGCAGTAAACACAATTGATACAATCATGAAACAGAGGGAGTCAGGCCGGTATACATGGTATATGCACCTACCAGCCACCCTGTAATGCACTGGACACTTGCCTCTAAAGACAGGCGGTGGTCTTTGCATGCCGGGTCTACATGTATCGCATTTCCCTGAATATGAGTCGCACGTTTTCACACTAAACTTCAAGGGCAGAGAATGGAGAGCAACTTACAATCGAGTGTGGCATCCTGCCCACGTGACTATATTGAAACAGCATGGCTCAAACCTGAAAAGGGAGTGCGACTCATAATCAAGTGTGACTTATAATCGGGGAAATACGTTTACAGTCAACTTCGCTAATAACGACTGCGGATATAACGACAATTCGCGAATAACGACAGAATGTTCATGCCCAGAGCAAAGTCCCATCCAGCTGTGACACATATAATGAGACTTTGGGTATAACGACACTTCGCGAATAAGGACACTTTTCTGATGCCCTGCCGAGTGTCGTTATAAGCGAAGTTGACTGTAGTTGAAACATGGTCAGGGCCTTGAGATGACCGGTCTCTAAAGACTACAAGGATTACAGTGGTTGTTTCTAACAGGTGTTACTGTGATTGAATAAACATACCAGCATTACTAGTATACAGCCGCATATCAACCACTCAATAGCTGGCTTGAAAATACAAAGCAGTCTTCTTTGACCCAAATCTGTTCTGTAAATGTGGCATGCCAGTATCACCACAACTACCAGTACAATGCGGCACCACTGATAAATACGGAGCCATCCTTGGATTGGGTACGCCGGCACTGCTACGATCGTTTCAGGCAATGACAACCCACTATGTAAGATGCGGTGTGCTGGGCACTTCACCCGACCAGGAATGGATATGCAGTCAGACCTCGCACATCCGTTTTCCACTAAAATATCCGGATAGGCGAGGGAACCGGATAATCGAACACGCATACTGTATGCATGACATATGCTGTAAATCGGTAACCAACAATTTTCTTCCGGATGGTGAGGGATCCGGATAAAGAGGACCGAATAAGAGAGGTCTGACTGAACCCGTGTAAGAGAGGGCCTCAGGAGTTACCAGTATGCTAAAATGTAACTAAATGAGTCGACAACCCTGTACTCCCTCCAGCACAAAGTGATGTCACGCTGAGTAAGTACAGATATGACATCAAACCTTTTTGTGGCGCGCTTGTCTCTCAAAGAAGCTACTTGTAGTGGTCATGCGGTACAGCTTGCGCACTGCTCGGTAGCGCGACTCCGGGACAAGATCACCTCTCTGCACTGCAGGGTCTCGCTGCACCACTTCCTTCCATGCCGGACCCTCCTTGCCGCTCGACTCGAAGTCGTCGTACCAATCATCAATCATACGCCGCATTTCTTCTCGTGTTTCCGCCACCTACGGGTACACATTATGAAATACATAATAGCAACAGCGGGTTAATTCATTGAATTATTTCTAACTTCAGTCCATTCAGACAAAGGTGGAGATTGAAGATTTGAAAATCTAGCCAAGCTGAATTTAAGATGATAAACGTGGTTTCTATTCATGTGGGCTTTGGATGTGCTGCTCAGTACAGTAAAGTTAGTTGTAATGCATAAACCCTCTTCTTGTACAAGTACATATTATGCGAACACTGGGCTGCGAAGTGGTGCCAGGCACAAACTTGAGTGACACGACTGGATTTCACTCTAGTTGAGCAGCACCGTATTTTCTGACCTCTACGTTATAAACTCGTGTGAGCGAGGAGAACTGCATGCCCTTTTTGAAAAGTTTGCCAAGAATATTGGAAAATTATTCCAGGATTTCATGAGTGAAGAAAGATAACCCGATCTCTATAAGGAGTCTGCTGTAAAGGAGTAGTGGTAGCGACAGACTCCGCTACAAATTAACTACCACATGATGTCATCATCACCATTATAGTGAGCAGAGGAATACCCTTCAAGGTTTCATTCATTCACTCATTCATTCATTTCCAGGAATAATTCTCAAAGAACTGAAGATCACTCTACTGCAAGTCACCTTACTTCGTTCGGCGTTAGCAAACCACGCACGACAATGTACCCATTGTCCTTGTACTCAGCAAGCTGGGCGTCCGTTAGTAGCAGCGACATCTTTACCGCTCTCCTGTAAACGTTGCCTAATTCTGATCATGAGGAGCAGCTGCAAGCAGGTTTACCTCAGGACAGGCTCTGGCCGGTTTGAGCTCTTACCATGCTTACTGGTCTTAGTCGTACTGCAATGCTGAAGCTAGTTTCTGGCTTGCCGCTTGTATTTCCTTGACGGGACACCAACGCCGGACCAAGTGGAGTCTGGACTAGCCATGCATGCGAACTGCAGGAAGTATGATCATTATCATACTCATAGAACCCACAAAACTGTGGCACATGTGTGGCTCTGGTCTGGCCAGATGCAGTACACCTGGCTCCTGCTGATCTGAAATGCATGCAGCATCACTCAAGTGAGTTTGCGCCTTGAACCATTTTCGCAGCCCAGTGTTCGCAGGTCTAGGGCTGCGCAACGCCCGGCGCGCACCTGAGTGACGCGACTGGACTATTTCATTGAGGGCAGTGCACTAGGCCTATTACTATTAGTAATGAGTATTAGTAATACTGAGTACGAGTATTACTATTAGCCAATCTATGTGAGTCAATACTACTAGTAGTACTACTACGCCCTGTTTACAAAAAACAAAATGCAGCACTGCTGGTTTGCCAGTAGTCTTGGCAAAAAAAGGTATGTGAATTGTGACACGCTCATGCAAACACTTCCTTTTGAATATGCCATTGTCTCTTAGCATAACCAGGTACATTGTAGCAGGGGGGAATGAAAACTCTTTCACGACTCCATGCATGCATACTAGCGAAGTGTCTCTCACAACTGTCGTCGATATGATGTAGACAATCATAGAGTTCTGGCAGGACTTTATGGTTCAAGGCGCAAACTCACTTGAGTGATGTAGACAATCATAGAGTTCTGGCAGGACTTTATCATAAGTTTATGGCTGAATCAAGGCCGAGTGCATACGGCCAAGGGCGCAGGCCAAGGCGCGTAGCGCCGAGGCCTGCGCCCGCGGCCGTGCGCACGAGGCCTTGATGAAGGCGGAAAGTCCTGCCAGAAACTCTATGATCGTGTTTCAGGTTTCCACTTACATCCTTTGAGCCGCGTAGACGGTATAACTATAAGTTAATAAGCGCGATACCACATAGCCGGGTGGAGGTTGGGGACGTGGTGGCTAGACCTGTTTCCTTTTTTCTTTGCTCAATGCTCAAGAACAAGTAGGTTGGTCGGGGACGTGGTGGCTACACTATCAGTATCACTCCTTTGGTGACACGCGATGATCTTATCAATTTTCGCTTACATCAGTACATGAAGGCTTCGTGCGTAGATCTACTGACTACTGTGCTACGCGCCTTGGCCAGCGCCCGGGCCTTGGGCCTGCCTGGCCGTACGCTCATCGGAGTCATGGTCATGTTTTCACTGGCATTCTTTGAAACTGTATATAAGCGCGATACCACCTAGGGGTGGAGGTCGGGGACGTGGTGGACGGATCTCTTGCCATTTTTTTTAGAAGAAGTAGTTGCAGCCAAAGCTCATGCGTACGGCCGCGGGCGCAGGCCTCGGCGCTACGCGCCTTGGCCTGCGCCCTTGGCCTTGATTCATGGTCAGGTTTCACTTGCGAACTGTATATGCGCGACACCACCTAGCTGTCCTAGGGCCCAGTAGGGGTGGAGGTCGGGGACTGATGACTAGCACTGATGACTACAGTCCATTCAGAAATAAATGAACTTCTAGCTTTTGGCCATAAATGGGTCAAACGTTGAGTTTTTTTAGAATTTTTTTCTGCAATCCCATATGGAATCCTCTTCCAATTATGTTTCTGAAGTTTTTTTGTCCAAAAAGCAAGCCATAGCAAGAATAGGATTTCGGCCAGGTTTTGCCCCAAAAGCACTGAATTGGGAAAAACCATCAAAATCCAGGCCGTTTGACCCCGCCTGCAACAGTGCATTCTGCGGTTCGAACCCCAGTTCAGGCACCCTTTTTGGACCCTTTTTCAAATTTCAAAGTTCGCAGCACTGCACTGTGTACGATGAAATCACGAAAAATCGCCAAATACGGGAGCTCGCCAGAGCCAGGACCCATCTTTTTATGAATGGACTGTACAGTCCATTCATAAAAAGATGGGCTCTGGCTCTGGCGAGCTCCCGTATTTGGCGATTTTTCGTGATTTCATCGTACACAGTGCAGTGCTGCGAAATTTGAAATTTGAAAAAGGGTCCAAAAAGGGTACCTGAACTGGGGTTCGAACCGCACAATGCACTGTTGCAGACGGGGTCAAACGGCCTGGATTTTTATGGTTTTTCCCAATTCAATGCTTTGGGGGCAAAACCTGGCCGAAATCCTATTCTTGTTATGGCTTGCTTTTTGGAGAAAAAAACTTCAGAAACATAATTGGAAGAGGATTCCATAGAGGATTGCAGAAAAAAATTCTAAAAAAACTCAACGTTTGACCCATTTATGGCCAAAAGCTAGAAGTTCATTTTTTTCTGAATGGACTGTAGCACTGATGACTAGCACTGATGACTATACGTGCATGATGCTATCGTCACATTGTCACCATGATTGCAGGAGAATGATACTGATTGCCTGCCTTCCGTTCAAGCTTGCCCGAAGCAGAAATGACTATGTAGCCAAATCTTGTCCGAATCTAAATTTTCGCCCAGATCACCATTATCAAGAAGCGGCACCGTGGAATGCACGGAAGGCCGTTTATCAAGAAATTCAACAACATTGTGTCATAAATTGAGCTACAACAGGTCTTCAGATCTAGAATTTCGTTACAGAAAACTGATCACATAATAATAATTATCATGAAGTATACAAGTATGTATCAGCTGTGTGAACACACTTCAAGTATGCCCTGGCAAATGATTTGCAATAAAGCAATAAAGATCTGGATGGGTCAAGTAATGATGCAGTAACCACAGTTGCAAGGAATTGTTTCTCAAGTAATAAAAAGGTATTTACTATTGGACTTGTGCAGACAGAAGGATAAAGAGACAGACAGACAGACAGACACACATACACAAACAGATACACACGCACACACACACACACACACACACACACACACACACACACACACACACACACACACACACAGATACACACACACACACATACACACACACACAGATACACACACACACACACACAGATACACACACACACACACACACACACACACACACACACACACACACACACACACACACAGTGACCCATGCACACATGCAATAACACATACTTGTGCACTAAGGCATCATTGTGTACCGTGCCTTACTGCCTTTTCCAAATCGCGAACGAGCGAGGTTCAAAATGTCAGTAACAACACCAGCGGCGGATCCAGCGATCTCTACAGTGGTGTTCCAGTCAAAAAAGAAGCGCTGATACATGTACATGGACACGCATATGGTGGCAGTAGTTCCTTTACGAAATTTAGGGGGTTCAGCGGAACCCTGGAACCCCTCCTAGTAAAGTCTAATACTGAATACCTACACAATGAATGTATGATGTCATGCAGTATCAGCAGTGGTGTAAGTACATTTCATACATACACTCCTCCCTGCTCTTCTCCCACTACTGTCATCTCCGCTTTACGGAAGAACCAGAACTGTGGTTCCACACACGGATCACAGTCAAATGCAGCATGTCGCTTATCATCATCACCAGATCCTCCAGTAGCTTGGACGCTATTTTCCATGTCAATTGGGCACACAGTTGGCTGACAATGAGCAGCTGCATAGTGATACTGAACTGCATAGCGACTACAGCAACGACAGAAATAGCAAAGACCCAAACGCACGCATCCACACACACGCATGCACGTACCCACATATGCAAACACACCCTGCTCACTTCAAAGGCTTGTGGAGGAGACTGGCTCTACATTTGCTCCAGCCAACTAAAGCTAGGGAAACACCTGACAACTGGAACTGTGGAAGTTTGGATTAGTACGGGCAGTAAAAATATGTAGCGTCCCACAGACACAATAAATCCTCCCTTTACGTCCAGACTCATACACGAGACGTATATACCGAATGTCTGAGGTAATGAGATACTACTTCGAAGTATCTCATACATGCTGTACGTCTCGTGTATGAATCTATGCACATCATACTATCAGGTGCATACGTGTTGCTGTGAATACACGTGAAGTGCTCAGGCTTGAGAGCGTAAGGTGGTCGGTCGGCTTTGGTGTGGCGGAACAAAATCCATCGAATAGCATTACCGAGTACATCAAAAACACTTGTTCTTACTGTGTGTGTGTGCATAGAGTCACCATTGCGAATATAACGACCCTTGATTGTGCATGAGCAATGTGCCGTTTTCCCAAGTAGGTGATATTCATGAGGCTGGACGTATGCAGCCAAATGGCCACTAGGTTTGAAGATTATGTCGGTGTTTGTGAGTTGGTATCATAGCCAGGGTAGTTATAGCCAGGGTTGCTATAGCCAGGGTTGTTATCCACGAGGTTAGTATTGATGAGGTTGGTGAGTTGGTATCATAGCCAGGGTTGCTATCCACGAGGTTAGTATTGATGAGGTGGACTGCAACTTACTCGCAGTTGGATTTGTTTGGCGGTGTGAAGTGCTTCAATGCTCCGTGGAATAGCAGAGCATCTCCAGGCTCCATGGGCAATGCTGTCACCTATTACACCATCAAGACAAGGAGAAGAACCAAATCATGTATGGTTTCGAAACCAGTTACACACTCTGTATAATCCGTCACAGTCCAGCCGTGAAAGACTATTGAAAGCCATATATAGTGAAAACATGATTGCAGCAGAGAACCACACCACGATCGGCGCTCCGACACAATGTGTCGGAGCGCCGAAAATGTATGTCATACATTTTTAAGCAGGCTAATATAATGAAGTTGAGATGTTCGGTTGTCTTGGTAACCACCTATTCAAATTGCTATTATAATCATTTGTATTACTACGAAGTAGCAATATTATTAAGTGTTTCCTTACTCAAGAAAGACTCTTCACATTCATTCATTTCTTTCATCTAATTTTATTGATTTTCCAAAGGCAAATAGATGCCTATCACGGGAATCTCAACATGCAGCCACAGCGCCTGGCACCCGCTCATACCTCAGCACTTTCAGGAGCATCTGCAAGGCTGTACAGCATACCACCTTGATCTTCACGTGCCCACTCGGGAACCTTGTGCTGCGCAACACCAGCGTGATGAGACTTGCTGACAACATGCATGCTGCAGAGACATTGACACAGCAACAATGGCCGCACGGCTCAAGGCAACGCAACGAGACATAGAGATGTGACAAAGAAGGTCTACTTTTATTCGTAGAATGTTCACCCAGTAAAATTCAGACGCACCGGTGTTTTGCCCAGCCATCGAACATGTTGCTACATATACGTTCACAGTGTTTGCTCTGTGCCAATCATGCTTGCGATCGATATGAGGCAAGGTCTAGGGTACATGACATGTACATTGAGGTGGTTTGTGAGTTAAAAGTCTCGAATCACTTCCCACCATAGTCTTTCTGTCCAAAACAGGTAATGCATGTAGGAACGCTTTGGCACCTTACCATCCATTTTCCAGAAAAGTCCGATCAATGGCAATCCAGCAACCCTGCAAAGGAAATTGAAACACAAAGTAAGTCCCCAAGTCACCTGCACCACATCACGTGCACCGCGGCAGAGGGTGAGCAGATGCATCACAGGGCAGTGGCGTGTGGTACAACCGGGTCCGGGGGTGTCCCGGGGAAACAATCCCACAGCAGGCACATTGTAGCTCTCTTTTATTGCTTTTTCGGATGAAGTGTTTGGCGGACCATCCTGGACGAGAAATGGTACGAACATGGTCGTACCGTGTGCGACGCCCCTGGTAAGTAACAGAAACTTACCATGATGTCGAGCGGAGTCAGGCGGAAGTACGCGTTGTCCTGGTGCCAGCGCTTCTCCGCCGTGCCTGAGCAGTTGCACAAGATGGCAATGGGAAAAGAAAGTTCTGCATAGACCCACAGGACATGGCTGCAGCTGCTCCCCTTTCCTTAGGTCTGTTCAGTGAAATCCAACAACAGGTTATCTGTTTAATGCAGGGTCTCGGTCAGTGTTAAAGGGTACCGTTCACGATTTTTATAGAAATGTGAATGGTACTATTCGACTGTTCAATAATGCAACAATCTCTTATCCTCTTCTCCTCCATGCGCTCACAGCTGACACATTGCAACCCTCCATAGCCATTACACACACCGAAATATCCAAACAACACACATGTATTGATGAGGGGTGCACAGAAAAACGCACAGTATCTTGAATACCTAAGGCTGGGCTAGTATTTACATTCTTCAGAGCAGCAATGGCTGGAAGGTCTTACCAGGTGGTTTGAGCAAAGCCATTGATTGAAGTAGTCGGATATCATTGCCAATGAGCTTCTGGCATGCATCAACAAGCTACAGGAAAGGAGACATCAAATTCAATACACAGTGTAGCTGACTGTTTTTTAATAACTTCATTGTAGCCTTGTCATACTTTCAGTACAGACAACTCGCAACACACGAATAGTCCTTGGCTACGCCACGTACAGTAAACTGTCCAATTTTTTCACCCAGGAGAGCATCATCAGGGATATAGGATGACGATGTCCTCCTGGGTGAACATTTGGACAATTTACAGTACGTGGTGTAGACAAGGACTGTTCGTGTGTTGCGAGTTGGGTGTACTGAATAAAGGTGTAGCTGGCATTCACAAAAACAGCACACACAACACACAACGCCAGTGTCAGCCTTCCCGCAAGTTCACTATGCAGACGTCTATCATAAAATTAATGAGGGCTGTCTTTGATTGATTTGATGCCCGGACAACTATAGAACTTGCTGAATTTTGTCCTACAATATAAATGCAGATTCACTCTCTGGAATTTGTAGATGCAACTTTCCCAGGTTAAACGTCACACGTTTTGCTTCATAACAAGGCCCACATCCCACATTGGACCGTAGAAGCTCTAGTTGGCTATGCGTGTTGTGCCGAGTATGCATCCAGGGGCTTCCCAATCGTGCAGTTATCGTATTGCATATAGCAGAGCATACAAATACTTGTGTGCATCCGTCTTTGAAGTTGCTATATTGTCACTAGTAACGCATACAGTTTGTTGCAGTTTGTTGCTACATGTATTTATTATCTTTCTATAGGAATCCCCCAAGATTTACGGTCCTAACTGATATCTTCATGGGCTACATGAAGTTATTAGTACACCTTTGCATGGTATTATAATTTATATAAATCTAGAAAGTCAGGCGTTGGTTCAAAGGTCGCCCACCGTATAAGGGATACTGTAGTGCTAGCTTGCCAGGTGTAGATTTCTTCTTACCTTCTCATGTTTGGCTTGCCGGACGAAGAATTCCTCCTTCCGCGCTGCCATTCGATACAGTCTTCTTACAGCTCGATATCGACTGCCTGGTGTTAGCTCTCCCCTCTTCACCGCTGGGTCTCGGTTGACGATCTCCTCCCATGCTGAGCCCTCCTCACCCGTCTGCTCAAAATTGTCATACCACTTGTCGATAATTCTCTTCATTTCATCCCTGGTTTGGCAAACCTTGGACAGCACAAAAGTCACCGCACGTCATGGGTGACGCAGAATGGAAGGCGCTCACATAAACACCAACGACAGTCCTGCAAAGTGTAAGGGCAACGATCGTTCAGTGCGACGGTAACATGGTAACCATGGATCGATTCTTATCTTGCCCAGGATGCCGCGCGCTCGATGACTACTAATAATACTAGTACTATGACTATGTCCAGCCCGGGCCGGCTGGGGACTGGGGCCCACGTAATGGTGTTTCAACCCCCGTCTCCGTCATCTGAAACTGCGCATTTCAGAACTGACTTACCTCCTCCGCTGTGAGCAATCCGCGTATGACGATGTAGCCATTTTCGTTGTACTCCTTTACTTGCGCTTCAGTGAAAAACGACATTATTTTTTGCTCTCTCCTATTTTGACTTTCCAACTCTTCTCCCAAGTACACGCCAGGACGTGGAGCTGGCGGCAGCAGGTCAGACTAATGTACTCAGGACAAGACGAGATGGTCACGTTCTGGCTAAGTGAAAACTCTTTCATCTCGGAAAAAACTGTACGATGGAAGTAGCTTTACCTGCAGCTGGTTGGAATGTGCGTTTGAAATGAAAATGTATGGCAGCTCTTTCACTTGTCTTTTCAGGAGAAGAAAGCTAGAGCGATGGAATGCTGTCAGTTAGTGGAGTCACGAAGGCCGCAATCCAATCAACGCACTCAGTGGCCACGCATCAGGGAGTCGAACTAGCTCCTCAGACCTGTCCACGCATCAGCCAAGACCAAAACGGCACTGTCGCTAGAGCAACGAAGGACAACACGAAAAAATGCATTTAGTGGACAGGAGATGTGACGAGATGCTGTCAACATGGTTACTCTACTTCTCTCTGTCTCTTTATTTTTATTTTGTGGGTGACCGTGAAGACGACTCACTCGCGCTGCTACTTCTGTAGTAAACGTAAACATGGTAAAGTCTAGCTCGCAATCTTTAGGAACTACCGTCTGATGGCATAGTGTTTTCAATGTTTTAGCGCTCTTCAGTCCAGATGTGAGGTCAAGATGCCGGGGAAAAAGTCGAGCAAGGGCAAGGGAAAGAAGTCGTCGAAAGGGAAGGGCAAGAAAGGAAAGAAGGGGAAAGGAAAGAGCGATGCTACGCCCGTGAAGCGGACACCTGAAGGCTTTCTCGCACCGGCTCCTGGCACTGCTGGTGCGGAGTCGCTGGGACTCTATCGAGCCTACATCAGCAGTTGTAAAGAAGTGCACAGTGAGGCTATGGATAGCGTTCTGGCGCCGCTCAGAGAGGCTGTCGAAGGAGGCAAAACCATAAATCGAGTAAGTGAAACGTGAACATGCTATGCTTGTTCTCGCATTTGTGGTCTGCTGCTGAGTGAGGACGAACATTCGCAATTGAAATATTTATTGGGAATTCTCATGTTGAGCAGAAACTCGGACATTTCCAGCAAGCCATGCCTACTTCTTTCTACAGGATTTAGAGAAGAGGTGAAATAATTCTGTAGGCCGCAATGTTGGCAATGGTCAACGAATGGGTTTTTGTTGTAGTTTAGCAGTGTTGTGTTTGATTGGAATGTATCCCTGAGTGGTCTACATTATCTTTGCTGTGCGTACAGAATGTCGTACAGTCATGGCGCACTAGAGTGCTCTTTACGCTTTGGCACACTGACTGATTCACCCATTCATTGTGCATGTGCAGTTTGTTTTCCAAGATGAGAGTGTGGCTGGCAGTATGACACTGCCGGGAAACACCACCGGAGGAGACAGCGATGACGAAGACAATTCGCCGGGTACAGCGCGCAAGTCGGCAGCAACACCATCCAGGGCAGCTGCACTAGGTAGCGACAGTGAGGATGGCAGCAGTGAGGACGATGACGACGATGAAGACGACGATCCCGGATTCGAGTCGGCAATACCGAGGCGCGAGAAGGCGCTGTGGCCGTTTTTGCTGGCTCTGGAGCGTTCCGGCTGCAAGGATATCGAGCATATTCATGCATGGTTCTGTGACCTTACTGACCAAGCTATTGCCATACTGGTAAGCCATTGTCATAACTGCTCAATCAATTCTTTCCTTGTGAGACTGGGAATATTTGCCTACTGGTAACCATACGACTTGGCTGATAATAGAGAAATTGTGTGTTGCTCCCCATGTGGGAGCTCACACGTTTCTGCCGACTTGACACTTAACTGACAGATGACTGCCATCCGGAGCAGATGCAAAGTTCATTCCATCTTCCACTCGTCAAACCTGTAACAAAGTACCACTCCCCCATCAATACGGAATGTTTCGGATGATTCACCCCTCTTCAGGTGAGCTTCAGTAGGCTACTGGTATTTGTGCTGTGGGAGCAATACAATCTATAGCGCTCCAGCAGCCCAAATATCACTTGGAATACAAGCTTGCCATAACGCTTGATTTCCAGTGCAACAAACACCTCGCGGACTCCAGAAAGCAGCACAAGTCGGTGTGATCCATGGAGGTGAATAGTAGGCGTTGAGGATTGTTGGCCATTCAGATTGTTATTGCCTCCAAACACACTCATTGCGATGTACAGTGGATGGCCAATAGTCATCAGCGCATGCTGTGGACCTCAATAGGTGACACTGACTCACCCTGCTGTTGGGAGTTTGTTAGTTGTTTTTATCGCGCTGCAAATAAAGCGTCACTGTAAGTTTGTGTCTCTAGTGATGTTCGAATGACTGGAGTGCGATAAGATGTAGTGCTCCTGGAGCGCAAATCTCATCAACCTACTGAAGATTAAGGGTGAATTCCTCGAAACACTGTGTATTGAGTGCTTTCTCGCAGGCTTGTGGAGTCGAAGGTTTGACGGGTGTCTTATGCACTCTGCATGGTAGTCGTGAGTCGGTCAAGTGCCAAGTCAACAGGAAAAGTGTAAGGTCCAACCTTAATAGCAACGCGCAATTCCTCAATTGACGCCGAAGTTGCTACCTCTATTTCGTACTATTTGTTACATGAAAAGTCAAATGTTCCGTTGATTCAATTACGGTTATTCCTGTTCTTTGAGTCAGGTTGGTCTGTATAAATTTCTGGAGGTGAGCAAGCAAGTTACAGCAGAACTTCCTCTCATCCCAATTTTTAGCTTCCTGTACATTCATGTTCGCCTTTGAGTGTGAAAGTTTCCGTTTTTGCACCCTGTGGTACGCATCCCGCCCCTTTGGTGTTTTGCCACAGGGAAGACACGTCAACAAGTTTCTTGACCACCCAGAGCCGCTGAACAAACTGAAGACTCTGGACTTGGCGCACTGCACCATAAGCGCATGGTCTGCAAGCTTTCTCAGTCGGTAAGTCGCTGCATCCAGCATGTCCAATGACCAGGGGCGTCGGACCCGGTACGGTCACTACAGTATGGACCGTACCACTTTTTGCCCAAGTCACGCCGCGAGTCAATAAAATACACTGATCTGGGCTCTAATTTTCCAAAAATGTCGGTTTACTAACCCCTCCCCCACGAGCAAATTGTACTTCAGATGGCTGACCGTACCACACTGAAATACCTTCCGCCGCCCCTGCGGCAATGGCCAATGGGGAAAGATTATTATGCCAATAGCAAGCCTCGTTACCATTGCGAGTATGCTACCCAATCCTAACCCACATACTAGGAAGCCATTCCAGGCTAACCCTCTGATACAATGACCTCCTGTCTTTAGAGGGGACCCCACAAACCAGAATCAAAGGGTATCATTTCATGTCATCTGACCCTGGACAAGGGTAGTATGTGTACGCACGACTACGCAGTGACCACGTTTCAAGGGTCCCCATGGCTTAAGGATTTCAGAATCTAGTGAATGAAGGTCAAACTCATCATGGGAATGAGTGAATTCTCCAGGTTCCGGACATCAACGAGAAAGTTTTCACGCGTGTAATACTTTTTTTCTTTTCTTTTTTCTTTCGTATCAGGTCAATTCCTTTGACACACTTGAAGGCACTATGCTTGGACTATGTACCGTGAGTACTTGTAGCATGAATATACCAGCACTGGCCAAACCCGTGTCTGGTGATATTTACTGTGCATGTTAGTGGGGCAAGGTCCGGACGGGATTCTGGACTTGTGTGTCCTGTAAACTGGCCGTACAAGTCGATATCAAAATCAACCTACCTGCTGCTCAAGTGCTGTACTTACTAGTATCTATTCTTGGAAAGGTATTCAACCTTTTATTTTGAGAAAAGAAATACAGGCTAGTTCACTGTTTAGGCACTACATACTCTAGGCCAAAGATAAAATGAACACCCATCAGGAGGTTTTCGTGCAAACCCTACCTGTGAATCTCAGTTAGTACACGTGCACACATGTCTGTCCTATCCGGACTCCAAGTTTCAAGCACCTCAATCTAACGGGCACACTATGGGTGAGTTTTATGGAAATATTACCACGAGCACTTTTGCCAATTGTTATGGACATGGCGATGTGCTATGCCAGGTCTCTGGCCTTTCCGCATTGAAACATGTGAATCGTATTTACGGACATAGCAATGTTGTGGGCAGTGCTCGGTTCTGGACCTCCTGGAAAGGGGAGAGATGACTGTTTTGTTGTTGATATGCACTTGTTTTGCATGTTAGTACCGACTACTACATGATGTCATAGTATGATTTGGTTGGAGGCATACGTATGCACACGTGTAAACAAGAAACCATTACTATAGTGGTGCTGCGGCCTTTGGGAAAGCTGTATTCACCAATGTGTGTCATACTTGGTCACATTGTTCGCCACCGTCCGTTACCTCGTACTGACTTGAAAAGTTATGGCACCAAAGGCATCTTCAGTTAGAAGTGTATTTTGTAGCATCTGGAGCTTGTCGCGTGTCTATAGTAAAGGTTGAGACCGTAGATTAATGTCCAATAAAGACTTAAATGAAAAGTTGAAAACCAATCCAAGGCCAGGATTTGTATTTCAGGTCTTTATAAGCCATATATCCAAAGGCAAGGCCTATTTTACTTTCTAATTAAAAAATTTACGGTTCGAGTGAGACTTGGCCAAAGGCCCAGTTTTCCGCATCCGCAGGAATGCCACCACCCTCTTGGATCAAGGCGCAGATGCAGCTCCTAAGCGGTGGGAGGTGAGTAGATCAGACCCACTACAAAGTGGTCAAGGACCGAAAATCCCATTCACTGCATCCATGTTTCCCTCGTGCCAGGCCACGAATTCCCAATTAACTGTGGGTCGCAGCACGGCTGGAAAAAATCTTTCCGCTTCGCAGGCAGGCATAGTGGGTTTGGTGTAAGACCATGATTGAGAAACAGAGAGTACCAGATTCAAGTCCTGCTTGGAAGCGGAAGGATGTTTTCTAATTTCCACCTAATAGAGACCCTTTTCTGAATAGAGCATGGTTAAAGCGCCTCCTGATACTTGCTACCGGACACGGTGATATTGGTGTTGGTCTGATTGCAATACTGTGTCCATCGTATTTTAGATTTGGACTGGAAGGCTGTGGGGCTCTTAGCGCTAGCCTTCGCGGTAACTTTACTCTGGAGAGCTTGAGCATGGACAGCTGTGGACTGAGAGCAAATTGCGGACGGCTTCTCGGACAAATGCTACCATACTCGGCACTCAAGTAAGGCTCAGAGTATTACAGTTTATTCAGTAAGGTGCTCACAGTTTTCCCAATTTTCAGCCAGATCTTTGAGTAGCGACCAGTAAAGCGGGTGTATAATGGTTCCGTATTGAGTACAACTCCCGGATGAGCTCTTCAACACGTCCGAATCCCCAGTCATGTTGAGCCTGGCTTGGGATGCCTACACGAGTTGGCGTGTTGTGGCCGGTTCGTCATTACTTAGCCAGGCCATCAAACAATTTCTTGCACATATCAAGCTAGGTTGCACGAGTCACAGAGTACCACGCGTCTGGATTGTTGCAACTAAAAGTTTCATGCCAGATGGCATGCCAAATGTAAATCTTCAGACAATCTGGCATGAAACTTTTAGTTACAACAATCCAGACGTGTGGTACTCTGTGACTCGTGTGTTACTGCTCTGCTTCTGCATTGAGCACTCTATCGAACCGGAGGACTCCGCTCTCTCAAGCTAGGTTGTATTGACTATTGCTCACCTTGTTTGTTCAAGGGATACTTGAAGTCATTCTGGCACGCTTGTCTGATTACCAACTCGGACTTTAATGTGTCGGTACTTTCGTGTCTGCAGAGACCTATCATTGGAAGGCAACAGTTTGGAGTGCGAAGGTATTCTCTTCTTGTTACAGCCGTTCATGTGTCGCGTAAACGAGTACCTGGCCTACACAAAGGCGAAGAGAGAGTTGGAAGATGCCGTTTCCGCACACCGCTTGGAGCAAGAAACTCGGCGGCAGGGAGTGTTCCGGTCCCCATCACACGGCCAACCTGAGCAGAGCGAAGAGCCACCGGCTGAGTGTGAGCTTGCGTTGCAGCGCTTCTCGTTCAAGGTGAGACGTGTAGTCTGCTATTGATGGTCAATGCGCACTATTTGTGAGAAAATCTGTGTGTGGGCTAGAGAGGTATCTGCTGGTACAAGTTCATTTCTATGTATGCCACTATTATAAGGGGCCGTCCAAGGTTACCAATTGTTTCTTTCAAAAAGAAAATACCAAAACCGTTTTCGAAAAAAAAAACAATTGGTAACCCTGGACAGCCAGTCGCTTTGAACAAAAGTATCTAAATATTTCATTGGCTAACCTGACTAGAGTCATTATGGATGTGTACGACCAGCGATTGGTTTCCGACAACTAGTAGCCTGTGGATTGCTCTTCCTCAGGGGTATCTTGGGAGAATGAAGTTGAAGACACCACTGCAGCTGTACTTATGGTTGATAAATATGCGCCAGGCGCGAACTGATGGTGGTGGTGGTGGTGAGAAGGAGAGCTCTATGCCAGAACTTTGCAGCCTAGAAAGCGTGTGTGGGCAGGCGTGTGTTTACCGCCATATTGCCAGGTGTGTCTTTACCACCATATGTATCAACCATCAGGGGTATCTTGATTGAATAATACGGAATTGTGGAGACATGCCGCTTCATGGACGTTTCAATTCATGTTTTGCCAATTTTACTTGCATTGTAGGTACCACCGCCCCCAATGCCTATGCTCAGTCGTATCGTGATTTCCGGCAACTCGGCAGACTGCTACGGCAAAGCTGGCAAACAGGGACCCGCTATCATGATGGAAGTCGTAACAATGTTAGTGAGATGGATTGGATGTGTTACTGTGTTGTGTTTTGTATGGGTTCAACAGCCAGAGCGGGCTGCACGTGGCCAAGTCAGAATTATAGGCGCTTCATTGGATATGATTTGTCAGGGGTTTCCATGCTGTGTTGCTGCCCTTATGGAGCACCTCTACGCATGCTTCAGCTCTGCCTGACAGTATCAGGCATGTCTGCATGTCAGTGCTCCGGTTGCAAATGCTCTTCTTCTGATGCATTGGAAGCACCCTGGACACCGTATGCACGCTATGAGCGTATGTAACCAACCTACACACTCACCAATTACGACTTGAATGGAATTAAAAAATCAGGTAGGTTGATTTCCCGAATGTTAATCAACATGAACTGTTGTTACAGTAAGCCTTGGGTTTACCCCCCCCCCCCCCCTCTGTTAGTCTCTTAGGCAAGCTGACCTTTTTTTGCCATGTGCTCTTACAGGATGGTGGAAGGCTGGGAGCCTCTTGCGGAGCTTCATTTCCACAACAATCGCTTTGGCGACTATCCCGCCTTTCAACTCCTGGAAGGTCTGGAGAGGCGCAAGCAAGGTTAGCAGAACAATACACACTGGTAACGAGTTTAATGATTGAGCCTCTTCATGCTCACGTGTGATTGTAACTGGCACGTATTCTTGCCGAAATGTGGTGTTGCAATAATGAATAGAGGGTTCTTGTCAGAAAAGTGGAAAACCAGATGCAGTAAGTAAATATTTTGCTTTCTCTTCCTGTTAAGTGGCCGAACGAAAGAAATTGGATGTAGATATTCATCACAGTGGAAACAGGTGTGCGAACCACATATGGACTACAGTGGAGATCGGATATAACGACCTTGCATATAACGACAGATTGAGTTTAGCGACACAGTTCTGTTGCCCAAGTCGTTTAGTAAGTCCTTTGTGAAGATCGGGTTTAGTGACAGATCGAATATGGTGACATTTTGTTCTCTCCCGAAGGAGCGTGTCGTTATATCCAATCTCCACTGTAGTACCTTTAACACCCCCACGGAGAGCCACAATCCAGCCCTGTAGAGACTTCCCGTGTTACACTTCCGCAACCGCATCCCTTTGTCTTGCTT
Source organism: Sycon ciliatum (assembly GCF_964019385.1). NCBI lineage: Eukaryota > Metazoa > Porifera > Calcarea > Leucosolenida > Sycettidae > Sycon > Sycon ciliatum. The sequence continues at coordinate 8,248,722 of NC_088647.1, forward strand.
CGAACTGCAGCTGGTCACAAGGACATTTACGTGACAGTGACTCCGTACATCCAGATTGACACCTTGAAAGCCATCAAGAGGTTGTCAGCCAAGCCACCGGGCGGCAAGAAGAAGAAAAAGAAGGGCAGAGGCAAGGCCAAAGGCAAAGCCAAAGGCAAGAAAAAGAAGAAGAAGGTAGGGACATGTTCTGTACTGGACCCTCTATGGTGCCCCATAGCGAGGGGGGGGGGGGGGGAGCGTCGGAAGGTATTCGACATAGGTGCGGCGATGAAAAGGCGGGGTAGATTTGGAAAACTGGCACCTGCTGCACCCGTTCCGACGCCCCTGTTCTTAGCAAAGGTGATGACTGTTGTCTTGCTTCAACACCCTTTATATATACGCCTGATATTTTGCTCCTTGCTCATGTTATGAAGCTCTGAATAGTGCAGAAGCATGGTTGTCTTTAGGATTATACTCTGGGGTGTGTTGCACATTTCTAACTTTTCTATCTACCAAGTGGTCTTTATACTGCAAGAAAATTGACTTTTCTCTCCATAGTAAAGACTGTAGAGACCAATGTTTGTATTTGAAGTTGGAGCATTTCTCTTTACGCAACTGGCTGTGTTGGAGTTTATAGACATTTCAAAGAGTATCTCGCACTTCAATTACAACGAGTTCTTCACATGCCGTTAAGAGTTAGTTTTAAATTTCCCTGCAGGTGAAGCTATTTCCCTGCAGGAATGGATGGTGTGTGCAACTGTGAAATAAGACTACTGTGAAGTGACTAATGCTGTGAATGTTAGAGTGGGAAATCCAGCGTGTGCAGTGATTGGTCCAATGTATCAATGTATCTGTGCACTATTTTAAAAAGAAGCGTTGGGAAGTTTTCCATCTGGTAAAACCTTTGCTTGGGATTTCCAGAAGATGTGGGGATCCCCCCCCCCCCCCCCCCCACACACACACTCTTTGTGTACCCACACACATCTGCAGATTGACGAAATAGACAGTTCGAGTAGCTTTGCCATGTGTCTTACCGGTATCTTGGCAGTTAATGCCGGTGTACACAATTGTGATTGTTGTCCATACCTTAACTGTTTGGTCCATGATTTTGCTGTGCCTTTGTATTCGCTGCACAGAAATAGTCTTGAGCACATCCTGGCAGAGTGGCAACTCCATAATAGCGAGCGGTAGTAGCATGAAGCACAAGTTGTTCTACTGGCATCTCATCATGGCGGCTTTCTGAAACCATGTGAGCGGCTTGATAACTTGGTAAACTGAGCTTGACACTGATCCATCCATATGGCGTCATCCAACACCCCCAAGCGAGGCGTTAACGTTCCTGTCATATGGATAAGTAGAAAGCGGATTCTGCAATGAAGTAAGGTGTTGGCTTTCCAGGTGTGTGTGTGTGTGGAGACTGTGGACATGTACCAGAATAAGACCATGGAGGCCCTATCAGTGGGCAAACTGGAAGGCTAAAGTGACCTGATTCTACCTCTCACCCTGAGATTGATTGCGATTGCATTGCGATATTCGTACAGCAATGACCAGCCAAGTATACCTGTCTATTTTTATTTTTTTAAGTGTGGTACGCAGACAGCAATGACACAGCCAAGTTGACCTGTCCATGATTGCATGGCGTACAAACACGTTCCTGTAGTGACCCTTTGTTTTATTCCTTTTTGAGTTGACCTTGAGCTGAGCCTTGAACAGACATACGCACGCCAGGGTCACATACCATTGGGCGACTTGAATGATGATAATATGCTGGGCTAGAAGATGATTAAATTCCATACCCAAGAATGCAAGAAACTGAATTGCTTCTAATACTGCATCACTATATAGTCCATTTCACAGTAATCATAAATCATAAATCAATTATTACCCACTTTCTAGACAATAAAATAGTTATTGTATATGTACGCTGCCGTGCTATGAACAATTCAAGTTTTTACCGGAATGGTTAATCCACCCCATTGCGAACACCTCTTTCTTGTACACTCCGTTACCAGCACTCAGCTGCATGACGTACAAAAAAGGCATTCTTATCCACCCAGTCCCTGGGAAATCGTGAACTCCTGCTCCTGGGCCAGGGGGCTATATGCGAGTGAAGTATCTGTAGTGAATCTGGAAGCATATGTGTAAGATAGTACTGGGCACATGGCAACGCGACCGACTTAGATTTTGATACTGGCATAGAGTGCTTTCGCACCGTCATTTGACTAGTGTTATGTACTTGAAGTAGAAAGTGATCATGGCCTGTGGACAATAGAGCCTACATGGCTGATATCATGTGACCGAGAGATGCACTGCTCGGCTGCTTGGTGTTGGAACCAACATGGCTGCTCTGTATTGCAATGTGGCAGATGTGAAACACTCTATCCTGGAAACTGCATTGGAGGTCTAAATTGGCACTTTAAGAACAAGTCTATACTGACCTTGAACGAAACACTATACCGTGCAGGTGGTCAGCATGGAACTTTTTCCCCGTGTGTTTCGGTTGATTGCCCCGGGGCTTACTTCATGCTAAATATGCATACGTGGGGTGTTGTTTTTCTTCCTGCCTTATGGTCAGCTGTTGACCAGGTGTGTATGCAGCATGCATTTCATGACTGAGAGACATTCTCATGGTCTAGTGCACGGAAAGCAGCGTTACCGGCGTGTCAGCTTTTATCAGTGACGACCACTATGTAGCTGCTAGCCAGATGTGCAAAGCCTTGTGCATTCGTGCCGTGGGGATCAAACCTGTCAGATTGGTGTGTGTGTGTGTGTGTGTGTGTGTGTGTGTGTGTGTGTATGTGTGTGTGTGTGTGTGCGTGTGTGTATGTGTGTGTGTGTGTGTATGTGTGTGTGTTTGGGGTAGATGCACATGTGTGTATTATATGAATACATGTAGACTTGTTTTCTTTCTTCTGCCTGACAAGTGCTGACATTGTTCTGAGACACCATGTGATTTGGAGCACCCTGTTTGTTATGATTTACTGAAGTGTTCCTGCATGTTGGCAAAAGCCCCGCTGCAAACACTGTGTGCTAAAGTGATATCCTTCAGGTAGCCACATTGCAAGTTTGTGTGACTGGTGCTTTCCGAAGATACAGACTGTTCATGCAATGGCTGCTTTTACAATTGCTGTGTTGGGTCTTGCCCTGATCGGAGAGATGGTGTCTTGTCAGGGTCCCGGTCATGAGGATCACGTCTGTCAGACCAACGCCACAACAAAAGTGAGTATATACGTATGTCACGGTTTGCGAGCATGTAACGGCCGCTGAAAACGCACGCGCGCACACACAAAAAATAACACACTCACAATCACACACTCACACATTCTTGCCTTCACTCACGCACGCACACACACACACACACACACACACACACACACACACACACACACACATACCCTTCACACAGACGCAAACACAACCACACAAACTCTCACACACGCGCGCGCACACACGCGCGCGCACACACACACACACAAACACACAAAATACCCCCCCCCCCCCACACACACATGTACTGCGGCCACACACTGTCCAGCTATCTTGCCTATGAACAGTGAACCAGTGCCTGACGGTGATGCATCGTTATATAAGTCAAGTCATTAGTTTGGACTAACTGAAGCTTCGTCACCATGGCATTATTAAAGAGTGGACTGGCAGATCCTAATTTTTCATCATGTGGTCAACATGTGCTAGCCTAGTAAAGTAACAAGGTTAGTTAGTGGCGGTCAATTCATCAGCCTTGCAAGCTGTTGAATGGTATAATCCCAGCACAAGTTGCTATGTCTAACATAGCTGTTCGCTATCATCGCTTCCGCGATGGGCATGTCTGAGGTCTGAGGTGTGTGTGTGTGAGCCCGCACCCGCGTTTGTGTACGTGTGTGTGTATGTGTGCATGTGTGCACATCCATGCCTATGTGATTGTGTACATATGCTTGTGATGATGCTCAACTCTTTCAGGTGCGCCTGTCAGATGCTATGCCGCGTACACCAGGCAATTTTTCATTGCACATCGAGTACCCCGGTGTTCCAATCCTTGACCTCTGCACTCATTCGAACTGCACGCTGCTGCTGAGGGTATGCCTAGGACCATCGCTGGGGAACATTAGTCTACATAGAGCCAAGGGCTTCATGAGGTGGTGCAGAGTTGGAGCAACACCCCTGGTGAGACAGCTGGAGATCAATGTCACGAAATCAGAAATGATCAACCTCGACCACATCAGGATTGACCTTCCTGTCATATTCCAGGGCCGAAAGAAAAAAGTCCGGGTAAGAGAAAAGTCCATGTTCCTGAGGGGGGGGGGGGGGTGGTGCTGTACTCAGTTGGGCTATGTATGCTGCTGGGGGAGATGGTGCAGTCTTGTGCAATATGATGCAGTACTGCACCGGGGAACCGTACACATACAAGCATCAGGTATATTACACATACCAGGTATGTATAGGGCTCCCTGGTCCTGCACACTATGATGCTGTCTTGCGCAATATGATGCTGCAGTGTTGTGATAGGTATCAGCTAGGTGGCTGATTATGTTTGTGCTGCTTTGTTAAGAGTTTCTTACCACATGGGTCGTGACATGTTGGCCAATTGTTCCCATTCCGGGTGCTGTCTTACAGTTTTTCTTGGCAGTGTTTGATATCAGCGAGTACAAGGCACAGCAGAGCTTGCAGCCCAGAACCGGCGATGGAACCTCCGGGAAGCTGCTGCGCCTGCAAATCATGTCCCCGCCCATCTCCCCCGTACTCGGTGGCGGGAGCGGCTTTGCAGGTGTTGGAGAGGGACACGACCATAGCTGTCTGAGGGCATGCTGCACTGCGGGTGCCACCGTCAACGACAAGGAGTGCCGCTGTTTTGTGTATGGACGTGGCAAGCTGTCACATTGTCTGCATTACCGCTGGAAATACAGTGGACAAGCACTGAACACTGCACCGTCGCAAAACAGCAACAGCAGTCCAATGCCGACGGGCAAAAATAGTGAGTATTTAACTTATAACGCGGTCAGGCCAGTCGGAAATCATGTTCTGTGATTGCCCGCATAAGAGGCTTTAATAAAATAGAGACTACACTCTACAAACAAATTTAACTTATAACCAGTGTACAGTTTATACCGTTTCAGTGAGATTGACTTTTTTTTAAACTGAGGTGCTCCCAAGGTCATATGAGCATCCTGAAAAAGTACTAGACTTATTTTTAAGTTTTCACAGGCTTGAGCGAAAGATAATACATCTCACTGAAACATTCTCATCATGCATGCTGTGATTATAAAAAAATATAGCTAGGCTCGTGTATGTTGTGCTTTGAAAGTATAGCTCGGCTCAATATGAAATCTGATCTCATGCCGAGAATAGGCTCAAGGGGTAAGCACCTTGCAGCAGTGTGCGACGCAGTGTTGGCAGGTCTGGGACTGCACTGCGGCTTACCGGCACAATCGGATGTCATTGAGCAGCTAGCTCGGTGACTGCACATACTCTGAATGGCCAAAGAAGTGCCATACATTGCACTGTCCCCACAGAAACTCATGGGAAATATTATTGAACTACTCAAATATTGCGTAATCAACGAGAGAGCTTGGAAGTTCAGGGCCCTACGCTATGCTTTTTTGCCTTGATGACCTAGACAAAAAAAGCATAGGGATGTTATAAATTCTTGTAAACTTTTACGAGTTAAGAGTAACTCTCCATCACTGTAACTGGATACTATAAACAGTCAGAAAGTGCAACTACGAACTAGGCACAAAACTGACAAGAGTACTGAGACATTCGACGTCCTGACACCTAGCTTCAACACATCTTTATTTATGGCTCAACATCCGAGTTATAAATTTTTCCTTTTTTTTAAGACATAACCTGGGATTCGAACCCGCACTATCGCCCTGCATGCATCCCCCGATACACTTCGCATACATACTAATTCTTCCAAGTAATAATAGTTGCTTCACGTTATGATCTTGCATTTGAAAGCCCTATTTCAAGTATTTGAATATGCATTGTGGCCAGCCGTCTTTGATGGTACGGTACGGTACGGGACAGGTACGGTCGAGGGTAATACGACATCGTCTACCGCCTTGATGACCTAGGCAAAAAAAGCATAGAGATGTTATAAATTTTTCAATTCTCCTATTTTTATCAGGCATAACCTGGGATTCGAACCCACACTATCGCCCTACATACATTCCCCCATACACTTCGCATTCATACTCATTCTTCCAAGTTGCTTCACGTTATGATCTTGCGTTTGAAAGCCCTATTTGAATATTGCGGCCAGCTGTATGTGGCCAGCTGTGTTTGATGGTACGGTACGGTACGGGACAGATACGGGATAGCGCCAGGCGTGACACAAACAAACAAATACCAAATTAAAGCTGTGTGGACCCTGGCTAGCGCCAGACGTTACTGAAGTAACGTCTTCTGCATAGCTACGGCAATACTGTAAAAGCCATTATTCTAACGAGGCGCATATATAACGATTTCCCAAGATTGACTAGCTTACGTGTACCAAAGGTAACGATTCTCACTCATTCTCAACGCTCAATAGGACAGTATATGTATCGATTTCTGTATAACGATTTCTATTTTAACGACAGATTTCTCAGGCCTCGTTAACTCGTTAGAGTTAGCACTTCGTTATATATATATGGCTTTTACAGTAATGTATATTTATGGGGAAATGCGGCACGGGCAGTTGAAGTGCACAAGCAATTTCACCCCCAGAAGTCATAGCAGTCCCCACCTTGGCCTAAATATTGAAACATGTTGCTGTCTGTAGCGACCAGGGAGTAGTGGTGAAACAAATGTCAAAACCTAGTAGCCGAATATTCTTTGGCTTTTAACGAACGAACGAGCGAATTTTCTTTTGGTAACACAGATGACATCGCATGCCCTCTTCTCAGTCATTTGATAGTATGACAAACGGTAGTGCCACGTAAAATGCACTGCCACATAAGGCTACTTCGAAGTTCATACATGTCATGTGCAACATTGGCAGTCCAGTATGCACATACATGTGCAAACATGCAGTACAAAGTTACAGGCAGGCTGTACGCACTGCACTGCATGTTTGACGTTCATGTATGTAAATGCACTGCATTCCAATTTCCAAGTGACTTCACGAATACTCGAATGTGAGAATATTGCGAATGTGACAAACCGAACAAATGTTTGAATATTCGAATATTTGTTTGACCACTACCAGGGAGTATTACAATTAGTAGGTAAAACGTTTACTACGTAGAACTATGGTCTGATATAAAGGGGAAGTATACCCTAAAATCAAATTTTCACTAGTTGTAGTCTTCGGGGTGCTGAGTCGAATGGTCTTGGTCCGAGGAAGCTGAGACGCTTCCTTCCTCCTTTATTCCCAATCGAACTTGCGCACTGCCACCGAAACTGGGTGACTGCGCCCTACTAGATGGGGATTTGTATGCAAAATGTCACTAAAGGCGCTGTTTCCTTCTTATAAAAGCACGGATGACTGCGATTGGTCCATATGTTGTAGTCTTGTGGACGCTGAGTCGACCAGTTTTGGTCCGAAAAGGCTGCAATGCAGCATTCGGCCCCTATTCCCATTCGAACACGGGTGTGTAAGCGGACACATGCTCGTGCGTACACCAGTCGCCTGGTCACCGTGCCTGCAGGCTACAATTTTCACACCAAGGTTCAACTCAAAGGTTCAAGGGTTCAACTCGAGTGACAGGAACGCTGTCACGACCGAGTGCAAGCTGTGCCTTTTGACAACTGCGGTCTATTTGGCAAACGCTATTCCGGAAAGCTGCATGGAAACAAGTACACTAGGCTCCTAGGGTTGTGGATGGACGGCAGTCTCTGGTGTTTATTCCCATGTTCTTGCTGCTACTGTTCCTTAGACCCACTTGCATATTGCATGGTTTTGAGAACAACGTCAGGGAAGAATTGCATCAAGTAATTAGTTATAAAAGACATTGGATGATGTGCTGGTTGTTCACCAGAGCATTGCACATGCACTACACGTACACATGCTTTCTTTCCTTTTCTTTATGAATCATCCCGTACTTGAAGTAGACACATGCACTGACACTACTATTCAGGAATCAACCAAGTGAAGTTTGTTATTGGTATCCCCGATCGATGATTTTGTGTTTGTTCTGCTTCCATGACACGATTTGTCAACGTGCATTAGTCGTGTCGCGCCCTGGTCACGGATGTGGTCAATTACATGTATGTGTGCGTGTGTGCGTGCGCGTGCACGTGTGTGTGTGTGTGTGTGCGTGTGCGTGTGCATGCGTGTTTCTCCCTCTGCAGCTATTGCAAGTCAGTCATGCTTGTTCACAAACTTTGCTCAGAAAATTGCGCGGCCTATAAATCTGCGCAACATGAAGCCGCAGTTCGAACAGAGACTCAACTGCACCATCTACTGTGGTCAGTCACTACAAGTTGTTGCCTTGTGATTTATGAGGGTGGCGCACCAGCAGCTCTCATTGTATTATTTTGTGTCTTGCTTTCACCACATTCTTTAGGTGTTGATCAGCTTACTTCAAAGCAGCTATTTAGACCTGCTAACTTCAATTTTCAAGTGGTATCGAGATCTCATTGCAGGTTGGGTTGCCAATAGGGAGGTAGCCTGCCCTTGACATGTCATGCTAAGCTGGGCAGGCTATGTAAGCACGGTTGACTGTGCATACTACCAGCACAGGAATGATAGTCGAACCAACGAGTTTAGAACCGAACATGCATGGTTAGCATGCTTGCCGGAAAATCTGCGTCGAGGCGGGTTCTCAATTCTGGGCGGGATATTCGGAGATGTTTAAAAAGACCATTAACGTAATCAGGACGTACTTCAATGCTCACAATTCTGCCTACTTTCTGTCGTTTTTCCTATACTGTACACTCTCAGCTGTGCCTGGTGTTTGGTCAGAGTGGATGCCATGGACTCAACACCCACTTGCTAGTACTTGGATGGTTCGAACTCGCCGGTGCTTCAAAGTGCCAGCGGACGAGTATAGTCCCCTTAAAGTGTTGGACCGTGTGGAGCCAGTGGTACAGTGCAACGGCAGTCCGGTACAGTTTCAAGACAAAGACAGGCCTGAGAAGAAATTCGGTAAGCCAAGGATCAGGAGCGTGCAAGAGAGAATGCTGTAGAATCTCACCATCATCTTACTTTTACAGACCTTGCCAAAGTGAGATCATGTTTCCCGGTCTTGCAAAACCTCCCGTACGTGCTCAAGCACAAAATACATCAGACCATATCAGTAGTCCCGGTTGGGTGTCTGATACTCCACTGTCAAACAAACCTCTACAGAATGGAGATGATTTTCTTGCACACACGTGTACATGTACTGTCTTTGTGCTCCAAAAACACAATAATTATTCTGCTACCTCTTCATTCAGATTTGTTTCTCTTTCCCTCGCCCTGTGTAGGTTATCGCCTCTTGTAATTTGTAATATTTTTTGCATTGTTTTTGCTTACTGCCATGGCTGGCTATGCCCCCCCCTCCCCCCCCCCCCCCCTCCCTCCATATTGGCCTATATTCCCTGGCCACGGGAAGGTGAAATCAATAAATGAAATTAATTACACGCAGAGATACACACACGTACATGCACGTGCACACACACACATACACACACACACACACACACATCCACATACGTGCACACGCGCGCACATGCACACACATGCACATACACACACTAATGCTACTACTATAGCATGACTGTGACAGGGCTCCCTGTCACAAGGGAGTGACGTGGCTCTATGGGACACACACGCACACACACACATGCGCACGCACACACACACACACACACACACACACTCACGCGCGCGTGCGCGCACACACACACACACACACCTGTTCTGTCCTGTCCTGAACATTGCCATAAAACGGTCACATGTCCCCTCATATGAGGGGCCGACAGACATGGGGTAGGTCGTTAAATACGGTACGCAGCACGCTCCGCAGTCTAGCGGCCAACGAGAGTTTGGGTATACTTTGCGGAGCTGTGGAGTTGGAAACCCCTCTTTGATCGGCAGCATCTGCCACATGCGCTGCAATGAGCCTGGCAGCAGGGTAGTGTTAGCTGAGTCCTCGCCGGCACTGGTACTGCCGCAACCGAGTTGGGCGCAGACAAAGGAGGGTCCGCCACTGTGCCTGTAGAACGATCGTCGTCGGGTCGACACTTATGGACAGCATGGACAGCAAGGCCTCCGGCGCTCCTGAACCATCTCTTACACGCCGGGCATTTCCTGCTCCCAATCTGATCTGCGATCGACTTGCTATGCTCCTCTTTGCACTTGTGTCAGGCCATACCACTCTTCGACAGTGACCGGCCACAGACCGCGCATGATGTTCGTGGTTGCGGGCGTGGTCCAGATGAAGTAACGCTGGAGTATGCCCCTCGCCATTCACTGCACTCCTGTGCCAGGTCAAACCATTCCTGATCGCCCAGGTCGAGGCATCGACCATCCGCTCCCACGGCGTCACGCCACCTCTTCCGAGGGCCACAGGCAGGACGGGTCGGCAAGAGGGCGCCAAACAGCAGCTGACGCGGAGTACGCTCCTCCTCCATACTGCACAGATGACCAAGCCACTCCATTCGGCGATGCAGGAGCCGGGTCGGTAGATCGTCTTGTCTGGCAGAGTTCCAGATTGCCAGAACCTCGGTGTTAGTCGTGCGGGATGTCCAGATGTCAAGTTGAGTGATGCCCAGGATCGAACGAATACATCTCGTATGGAATGTCGAGAGGGCGGCTACATCCCGGCTCAGCGGCACCCAGCACTCAGAGCAGTAGAGCAGCAGGGATACAACACATGCCTCATACACCTGGCACTTAGTGGCAACTGATAGGTTGCGGTCCATGAACACCGTACGACGCAACGCCCCGAAGGCCCTCGATGCTCCAGCAATGCGTGACTTGATATCATGAGCCGATCGACCATGTGTACGTACGATGGAGCCGAGATACCTGAAGTCAGCCACGCTCTCAACAATATCACCCACTACCATCTAAGGCAAGCGGTCATGTGCTGTGGGTCCGTAGCCGACCGGCATAACCTTGGTCTTGGCGAGATTCACCTTCAGGCCAAATGCGCCAGCAACACGTACAAAGGCAGCCAGAGCCTGTTGTGCACCCTCATGGGAGGTAGCAACCAGTGCAGAGTCGTCAGCAAACTGGCAGTCGTTGTGCCGTTTTACAACGTCCGTACGTGACCTGCGGAATAGTAGCCGACCACCAGCATTCGTCGCCACTGGAAGCCCGAAATCCAGAATGTCTGCAATCGCCTTGTACCATTGCTGGAACACAGCCCACATGTAGATATTAAACAAGACTGGTGCCATGCAGCATCCTTGACGCAAACCATTGTTTACATCAATAGGGTCAACGTCAGCTCCCGCCAGTACCAATGATGCCTTCATGTTGTCGTGAAAAGCTTGGATAATGCGGACAAGTCTATCGGGGACACCAGCTCTTCCCAAGACGAACCATAGACTTTCACGACACACACACACAGTGACACTGCAATAGCTGGAACCAGGCAATGGATTTTGTAGCACTTTAATAGATCCATCTAAATGGGGCTGCATAAAATCTTCATGTCCTTGTTACAGTTGTTGCGTATAATTAATTTTAATATGTACAAGTAAAGCCTCCTTGGAAGGAAATGTTAAAATATACTGTAAATATACAAAATTTCGGCGCTGCAAAATTTCGGCACTTCACGATTTTTGACATTTCGGTGGCGATTTATTTTCAGCGTGGGGTAGAGGGCATGGTATAGTGGACAGATGCTGTGAAAATTTTCATCGGCGTTTTAATTCGGGCGTTTTGGGTCGGTGCCGAATATAACCGAAATTAAATAGCTGCCGAAAATTTGTATATTTACAGTGACTACAGCATAGCTTACAGGTAGAGCAGCTCTGACCTATGAACATGCCCCGTACAGTTTACAGGTAGAGCAGCTCTGACCTATGCACATGCCCCGTACAGTTTACAGGTAGAGCAGCTCTGACCTATGAACATGCCCCGTACAGTTTACAGGTAGAGCAGCTCTGACCTATGCACATGCCCCGTACAGTTTACAGGTAGAGCAGCTCTGACCTATGCACATGCCCCGTACAGTTTACAGGTAGAGCAGCTCTGACCTATGCACATGCCCCGTACAGTTTACAGGTAGAGCAGCTCTGACCTATGAACATGCCCCGTACAGTTTACAGGTAGAGCAGCTCTGACCTATGCACATGCCCCGTACAGTTTACAGGTAGAGCAGCTCTGACCTATGAACATGCCCCGTACAGTTTACAGGTAGAGCAGCTCTGACCTATGCACATGCCCCGTACAGTTTACAGGTAGAGCAGCTCTGACCTATGCACATGCCCCGTACAGTTTACAGGTAGAGCAGCTCTGACCTATGCACATGCCCCGTACAGTTTACAGGTAGAGCAGCTCTGACCTATGAACATGCCCCGTACAGTTTACAGGTAGAGCAGCTCTGACCTATGCACATGCCCCGTACAGTTTACAGGTAGAGCAGCTCTGACCTATGCACATGCCCCGTACAGTTTACAGGTAGAGCAGCTCTGACCTATGCACATGCCCCGTACAGTTTACAGGTAGAGCAGCTCTGACCTATGAACATGCCCCGTACAGTTTACAGGTAGAGCAGCTCTGACCTATGCACATGCCCCGTACAGTTTACAGGTAGAGCAGCTCTGACCTATGAACATGCCCCGTACAGTTTACAGGTAGAGCAGCTCTGACCTATGCACATGCCCCGTACAGTTTACAGGTAGAGCAGCTCTGACCTATGCACATACAGTTCTCCATTATAAGCCCTGCGCTTAAATTGGAGACTACGCTTGTATATCTTCGAAGCCCTCTTGGAGCGCGCTTATAATAGAGGCTGGGCTTCTACAAGAGACTGCGCTTGTGATGGAGATAATACGGTAGTTCATATTTATATTTGATATGAGTTGATGTTCTGTCTCTGGATTGTGGTTTTGAATGTTTCTTTCAATGCAGTTCCTGAGCAAAGTTGGCAATGTGAAGGACATGCAGGAGCTATCCCGGACAATCGGGATTGGCTTGATCTAAGTGTTTGTCGCATTTCCCGACGTGTCTGCGTCAGCAGCTATGTGGAGGAGAATCCTATTGACGATGTTGCCCTGCTGAATTCAAGCAAAGCGGCTGAATTCGGTCTACCCAACTGCACTGTGGGAGAAGGTAGGCATTAAAAAGATTAACTCAATGTCATTCTACGCAACACAGGTGTGGTTGATGGCGAATAATTAATTTAATGACTACTTGTAGAGTAAGAGAGAGAGAGAGAGAGAGAGAGAGAGAGAGAGAGAGAGAGAGAGAGAGAGAGAGAGAGAGAGAGAGAGAGAGAGAGAGAGAGAGAGAGAGAGAGAGAGAGAGAGAGAGAGAGAGAGAGAGAGGGAGGGAGGGAGGGAGGGAGGGAGGGAGGGAGGGAGGGAGGGAGGGAGGGAGGGAGGGAGGGAGGGAGGGAGGGAGGGAGGGAGGGAGGGAGGGAGGGAGGGAGGGAGGGAGAGAGGGAGAGAGGGAGGGAGGGGAGAGAGGGGAGAGAGGGAGGGAGGGGAGAGAGGGAGGGAGGGGAGAGAGAGAGAGGGGGGAGAGAGGAGGAGGAGATAGATTGACAAATATTGATAGAGGGAGAGGGAGGAAGGAAGGGAGGGGGAGGGGAGGGAGTGGGAGAGAGAGAGAGAGAGCATTTGTGTTAGCGTAGCAAGGCATGGTTCTTCTTTCCGCCCTTCCTACAAGGCTACATCTGTAAAATAATGACAATGTTCGAGGTAACATTTCTAGCTTGGATGTGACCCAGCTTTTGTTCTTGTTATTGACCTATTATGTACCTGCTCTTGTATGCTGGTGCAGTTGAAGGGTGCAACATGGAATCAAAGTGTGAAAATCAAAGAAGCAAGCAACTCCCGCATGGCGGAGGCACTAGACGACCAACAGTAGCACCCTCCGGAGGAGTAAAACCTGTTATCTTCATCAGCTGCGGCATAGTAGGGTTTGTGTGCCTAGCCGGTCTGCTAATCTTGGCCATCTGCCTGTATCGACGCCAGCAGCACAGGCACGCAGAACTTGCTGGTGCCCAGGAGCGCTTGCTTGACAACGTCAAATCCCTGAGTCGCACGCTATCAACCCCACAGGCACAACCACCCGCTACTGCACCACCGAGGAAGGGAATCTTAAGCCGTGGCAAGACCACGCGCTTTGGCAGTGAGTTCTACTCATCATCATCGCCGCCTTCAGGCCGCAGCACCAAGGTTGACTCTCAGTGGACCCAGAGGAGAAAGAAGGCCAGCTTCATTTCATCGGAGGACGTGGACCTTAGCACTGAGTATCAACCAGGGGATACATTGCTGACGGTGGCGGGATGTTTGGCCGCACCACAGCCATCTCATGGCCAACCTGCTGGCAAGACACTGCCGCCGGGTCTGGCTAAGCAGTCGACTGCAGATGAACACGGCAATGGAACTAGCACCGACGGTGTCATCGCAGAATCGCCTGGAAACTCTCGCTCTCTCTCGGCCGGCCGTCCCGGTAACCAGCGCGAGTTGCCACTTCAAGGATACTCTGCATACAGTCCACCGGGCATTGCTGCCAAAGCCTCTCTACGGGTACCACCCGCTACTAGGCCAGTGGAGGACAAAGATATTGGCGGCGGCAGTGGTGATAGTGGCAATGATCTCCTAAGCCCCCTTGTTTGCCGGTCAGCGCTTACTCTGACTCCAACACACGCCAATCCAAAGTCTGTGTCCGCTGATCATGGCCTGTACCACGAGCATGGCAAACGCCGGAAGCCAGGCGCAGCGGCGGTGGAGAAGCAGTTTGTCTGCAGCGAGAGCGCCATCTCTAAACAGCATGCACAAAAAGCCGGGAAACGATCGCCCAGAGAGGACCTGTATGCACATGTCATGGAGTCGCAGCGTCATTCGTCGGCGGCTCTGCGCCAGTCGAATATCATCATGATGTGAGATATGCAGAGGTTGCTCGACTTCTATTTTTTCGTGGGTCGGTGTTGTGATGGTCATGCCTGTTCGAAAGGTGCTGTGCGTGCAACTTGTGCCTCTGGCTGTATTTTTCCTGGCTCCAGTGCTCCTTCCAGTGGCCACACTACTGAGTACACGCTCGTCACAAGTCTCGTGCTACTGGTGAGAGTTGCATGGCAGTTCTGCAGCAGAAAATTCCCTGTAGCAGTTATAATGCACCTACGCCGATGGCAATTGACCGTCATTCTGTGCACTGATGTGCGTATCTGAGATAATATCACTATTCTTGTACTTTCCTGAAAAAATAATGCCGTTCAATGCCAAGATGGTCACCACCTCCATTGCTATCACTGCTCTCTATCTTATCAGCTAGTACGTTGTTACTTACTTCCCGTGTTCGCAATGCTCCCTGGCTTCATCACTACAGATCAGCAGTGTTTGGACAGCCGCGGCAGGACGTTTTATACATCATCCCTCATTAGTGATCACACTCTGTGTATTGTATTCTTTGAAATACATCTAAAGCTTATCCCGATCCTGGTCAGATTTCCACCTTGCATAATTTCATAGTATTGAAATTAATATTTCCATTAACTTTGGCTTCTAGCAATAAACCTATTGATTCACTCCTTTCCGTCCAACCCGCAATCCGTGTTTTCATGCTGTCTTTGAGCAGTCTTGCATCTGATCTTGTCTGACGCTGTGCCAAAGACGTGTGTCGTCACAGAGAGACGCAATGCATCTGGTGTGGCCAGTGGCCACCATACATGTGTGGGTGGGTGTGTGGATGGGTGGGTGTGTAGGTGGGTGTGTGGGTTGGTGTGCATGTGCACGCAGAAATGGGCCCTACGTATGTATCACGTGTCCAAGTGGTATTGTGGGAGGCCAAGAGGCGTAGGTCCATTGTGAGCAAGTGGTCATGTGACGGTCTTCACGACATGTACAGTGCATACATTAGGCCCAGACAGATCCTGCCGGCAATTCTTTCGGCGAAATATCGAAGAATTGAAAGAGCGGAAATTGCCGGCAAAATCGGAGCAAAGTATCGAGATGTTGGGTAAAATCGATGCCTGATACTTGGATTTCCTTGTTTCTTACCCGTTCAGCAGGATACACTGCCCAGGACGAGATAATGTCACCGAAATATCACCGGGATTCACTGTGGATCGACATGATTTTGAAAGAACTCTGGGACACGTGCGTGGAAACCCATGTTGAGAAACCGATCCTTCCATATCTATGAAACGTTGTACGGGAAGTGGATAAAGTACACGTTTTCCGGAGCAAAATGGAGCAAGAATAATATCGAGTTTCGTGTGCCAGGCTCGGCAAAATATCGAAGATTTCGCAGCAACATTTTGCAGCAAAATATCGAGGCGAGCAGAGCAGAATCTTTCTGTGCCTAGCATGCAGTGAGTGTGTGTACTGTATGTTAGCATCACATGTACTAGTAATGAAGTGACAAGACGCTTTCCCGCAGTATCTCGAAGTTTTCCCAGTTACAAACTAACCACATCTGATCAAGATGCTTATGAAGTGGCTAGTGAACGGGCGTATATCACGGTCCTTGTGCCCCGGCTCACCAAGCCATCGTACAAATCCCGATAATGTTCTACATAGTTATGAAAACAAACCAATGACTTGTGCCTGTAAGCTCTCTTGTTTCATATGCATGCCGTGGGAGCTTGCCGGCCGGCTTCGTTCGCCTAATATCACATGACCGACACCGGATATGATGAAGGCGACCAATAGGCATAGGCCGGGGTGCCAGCATTGAGAGTGACCTGTGAGGTGGCAGAGAATTTTCCCGGGACATCTTGTTGATGCTCGTACGATAAATTCATTTGATTTTATTATCAAATGAACCAGGGAAAGTTGGATTGCTTCAGCTTACTTGTGAAAGTGATACTCGAATTCTTGAATCAAATTGAAATCTGATCAACGGTTGATGCAGTTGTAATATCAAGGCGGTGAATAGAATAACACTGAGAGTAGCCCGTGCTCATACAGTCATGACGTCATGCCAGTGGACAGGACCAAAAGAAAATATTAATTTGGTCTCAAAGTGGTCTTCAATCCGATATAAAGTGCAATCAGAAGTTTAGAAAGAATAGCTTGGGAAATTTCATTTGATCTTTGACTTGAACTTTTGTTGAAGGATATAGAATGTCATGAATGTGTTGATATAGAACGTGTAGAAATTAGGACAACTGAAAAAAGTTCATCATATTTTGAGAGATTTGAATAGAGTGTTCTTGTCTGTACTGCAATGTGCATGACCGCGTTAGAAGGCATTGCACACTGTGTAGATATTCAATTGTTACCATGGTTACCCGGTGCAGCACCTGGTGACGCCATTTAGCCGGGTGTTGGGTGGTGACAGTGTTCAGCAATCCAGATCGGAATCATTGATCGTGATCGGCACATCGGGTAGCGATGCATGTGAGCTAGTGTTGAAGTCCATCTCCAGGTCAAAGTCATCGAAGGCGCCGCCATACGAGCTGAAGCACTCGCCGGTGTCAAAGTGCACATGATCCAGGCGATCGGCATCGTACTGGCCACTGCCTTGCGCCATCGCATGCCCACCTTGCCGCTCTCCCGCATCGCCGTGGTCCAGCGTATCCATCAGCCGCTTGACGTACCGGATTGCAAAGCGAAGCGTCTTGATCTTGCTGAGCTTCGTGTCGGGCGGAACGAACGGCATGGCCCGCTTCAAGTTCAGGAAAGCATCATTGAGGCTTACAACACGCTTCCTTTCACGAATGCTTGCCTGCACATGGCATAACAATGAAAATTGATGCAAAAGCGAACACGTTTAGAATTGCAACACTGGAACTTTGGATGTATATTGTCTTCTGTATGCGATATTAGCGTTCCATAGAAAGGAAGTCCCACTTAGATCTGCGCAAAAGCAGAGTATATCACCCAGAGCGTTCAAAACTGCACAAGGAGTGCAAGGACGTGCAATACCGTTCCTCTCTTCGTGTTTGTTGTCAAGGTGCGGTGCAAACTGACATCGCAGGCCGTGAAGCCACAGTCGTAGATTGCAGCTACCATGACTCATCACCTTTGAATCAAGTCAACAATGAAGCCCACTTCCTAAAACTTTACTTGTCGGTTGTCCCCTCTGATCTATGTGACTAATCTTTGTTTCACATAACTTCATACCAACCGCTTGTTGTATGACTCGCAATTAGAGCATCGCAAATGGAGCACTCTTAATCTGATGCTACTGGAGCCGATCTAAAATACAACTAGTATCCAGATTTACTTATTACTGCTTTCTGATGAGCGCTTAGTATGTGAAACTCAGAGTTAAAACACTTTTCCCGTCCTCTTTTTGTTTTAAAATACAGTATTATTCAGCAGACTTCGTTGCGATCAGTTCAGCCATAACTAGGAGCTCCGGCGAAGAGGCCCGTTTGAGATTCAGTAACTACAGAACGCCCATAGCTGTGGACAGCGACGTTTCGTCATATTTGGCTTTATCAGCACACTTCAGAGGTCTGAATACAGAATCACCTGCCTGACGTGTATGGTAGAACTCTACATAACAGCACGTGCACACGGGCAGGTACTGTTGCTGCCATATTGCTCAATGCACTGCATCCACAGCTACCTGGTCACATATTGTGGTGGGCAAAAATTAATGGGACACATTGCTGTCTGCTGATCGCTCTTTGCTGGTGTGAAACACGGAGTTACAATTAAGAACACGTTCCGTTTTATCCACAGTGCGTAACAAGGTGGTGTAGCCATGCGCAAAGATATCTGCAACTTAATTTTGGCTCGATCTTTTTTCAAATTTCCTGGATTTGTACCATACAAAAAACCTATGAGGTAGCACTGGCAATATGCTTTTTTAGGTCAGTGAGCCGTTTGCCAGTAAGGCCGGTGAAATTGAGACAACCTGGTGCTCGCACTCCGGACGGTGATTCATGGTTCTCTCTCAGAGTACTATGATTCTTGGCAGGAACCGTGGATGGGATATAATTATGGCAAACAAGCATCAGAGTGTGTCGGACTGCAGAACATGCAGCCAGTCAACAAATCACACCACCCCATGCCCTGCGATGCAAACACTACAGTTTGAGTACGACCAGCACATCACATACAATGACATTATACAGTAAACCTGTCAAGGAGACCACCTGTTCAAAGAGACCACTGCAGTCAAATAACTCTGGATAAGGAGACCACCTGTTCAAAGAGACCACTGCAGCCAGGAGCAAGGCATGCTATTTCCAGTCAAATGACCCTGGATAAGGAGACCACCTGTTCAAAGAGACCACTGCAGCCAGGACCAAGGCATGCTATTTCCAGTCAAATGACCCTGGATAAGGAGACCACCTGTTCAAAGAGACCACTGCAGCCAGGACCAAGGCATGCTATTTCCAGTCAAATGACCCTGGATAAGGAGACCACCTGTTCAAAGAGACCACTGCAGCCAGGAGCAAGGCATGCTATTTCCAGTCAAATGACCCTGGATAAGGAGACCACCTGGCAACAGAGACCACATTTTGAAGGTCTCTTGAGCGGTTGTCTTAGACAGGTTTCACTCTACGGGTACATCAACATTGTGGCGCAAATCCAACAGTATACGGCCATACCTTGTTCCTGCGTCGTTCAGCCTTGGACATGCTGCCAGAGTCGCGACCGCCCGGCCTTGAGCCGCCCGACGACTTGTGATGTCGCCTGTTGCCGGAGCGCGTCGTTGGCTGCGTAGTGCTGTGTGCGGCAGCTGCGATGGACGATCCCATGGATGCCTTCATGGTGTTGGTGCTTGTGACCGTGCTGCTTGTTGCTGCAGGTGTCTGTGGCAAGAGACCGGTCATTCCTGTCATAATTGATGCACTGGTAGCACAGATGCTGCTGCTGTTTGCTGGGCCCGAGCCCGGTACCGGAACACCGCCGCCAGTGGTGGCCGTAGCAGGGGGTAGCGCGGCGGTGGGCGGCATTGTGACCGGAGTGTGCGGCATGCTGTGCGGACTGGGGAAGGACGGGTGAAACGGGTGCGCGTGACCTCCGGCCTGGAACAGAGGAAGGCTGGTCATGTCGGGCGGGTTCGGCGACCAGAATTGCGACACGTCTTCCATGTTGAATGGCTGATGAGGGAACTGAGGACTGCTGACAAAGCGCGGCGCACCAAACGACATAGCGGCGGCGGCAGCAGCGGCGGCTGCACTTGGCGGACTGCGTTGCAAGTACGGGCTGACGATGTAGGAGTGCGGTGCCGTCTCCATTGACCTTACGGTGGGTATTGCGCCGGGGAAGTAAGGTGCTTGCGTGTGGCTACCCAGCCTGGACTGTGATGCGTGATTGACTAGCGATGTGTGATGGCCACTGGACACTGTACACCCCACTGGCTGTATCTGACTCTGTATGGCAAGGGATGCACGCAGTTTAGCTGCACGGCTGCGTGTGAACGGTTCACTGCCCTGGCCAATAGTAGACGTGCTAGGCTGGAAGAATGTGTACGTCGACGGAATCTTCACTGAGCTGGCTGCGGCGGCCGCCAGTGCTGCATTCGAGAGGTTCTGCGGCACGATGCCTGTGGCTGCTGCGGGGAAACTGCTTGTAATGTGCGCTGCCATGTTTTGTGTAGGTGCTGCCGGCATTGCTGCACTGACTGACTTTGTTCCTGCGCCATCTTCAGCCGATATTCCTTTCAGCTTGTCTCTCGTGTCTTCGTTTGACTTGCTCATTTCAGCGTTCCTCGCGTTGTCATTTGTGGCGTCGATTGTTGTGTCCGCATTTCCTGCACTTTCTTCGCTTCTCTTGTTGCGATTGCGTAACGAGTACTTGCGGCACTCGGCCGATTGTGACTCATCCGGCACGGCCGTACAACTGGCTGCGTCGGCGTCCGGATCCACTTCTTGGTCGTTGCCGTCGTCGACAATTTCATCGTCCGCCACATCATCATCATCCTCAGTTGGAGCTCGGCTCATGGAGCTTTCCGTGCCGGACAGGACTGACGTGTTGTCAGAGTCCAGGCCTAGGCCTGCACTGCTCGCCCCCGCGTCCGACATCTCACTCTCATCGCTCTCTCTTAGTAGATTGACGTCCGAGCACGACATGACCGTCCTCTGGAGTCGACGGACGGCAAACTATGCCACTGGCAACGACCTTCGCAGTTTAGTGTCCCTCTCCGAAATTCATCTCTTCGTGGTCTGCTATATAAGGTAAGGGATAGAGAGCAGACTGTCTTCTGGTGGCTTGGCCAAGCCGGTATGGACAGGCCTGTTCCCATCTCCATTTCCATGATCACGGTATGATGGCAGGATCGCTGGATAAATTCCTCCGACTCGAGTCGTGTCAGCATGGAGCCCTCCACCTATCAGATCACGCAGCAGCCGAGGATGACCTCACAGCTCAGTCGAATCATAATACCATCCGGAAGGACTTTAGGTGTCTACCGCTCGTCATGCACGGCGCGAGACCAAATCGAACTCGAAAGCGACGATTTGGCCCACAACTTGAGCCATCCGCGCGCTCGCTGGGTTCCTGTGCTCGCCACGCAGCATGGCAAAGAAAACAGATGTGCGCAGCGCATGCGCAACCGTACTTGATCACTGAGACGGCTTCCGCAAGCGTGGTTTCAGCTTGCGCTATGCTAGGGTGAGCTGCATGCAAATATTACTATTAGTTAGTTCATACAATCTATACAGTCAGGGTAGTCAGGAGGAAATTGGTCAGGGCATACAAAAGACGCCGGATTCCGCCAAGGACATAACGTCACGTGTACACACGTTTTCCCTGTGGTATACATCATGCAATGGACACCATCACGTTACACTTTCCTGCTCAGTTGGCCCGGGCCTCGGGGATCGTCATTTTGCTTCCGCTCTGGCTCGACCAGTATGGGCAGCTGCAGACCAGGCTTGGCCGCGCCTGGCTTCTGGACGTTCTGCTGAAAAATGCGCGACGCATCTCTAGACTCTAAGCTCACAACGCGCCAGTACCTTGCTATGCTGCCTGTTGCATGGCTACCTATCACATATCACAGCATGGTTAGTAGCAGCGCAATGTGGCAGGGCCAGGCTGCGCACATGTGACCTCTCGTTCTATACTGTAGGCGTGGCTTGCGCAGCTGCATCAACTGCGCTGCACGCGCACACGTGTCGGGAACACGCAGGTCGCGGGAATTCCCGATCAGATGCTCGGTCCGGCCTGGCCTGAGCCTGAGGACGTAGTTTAGCCTGGGTGCGTGCAGGGTAGAGTATATGATGCAAAGACAAGTGTGTGTGCGTGTGTGTTCGTGTGTGTGTGTGTGTGTGTGTGTGTGTGTGTATGTGTGTGTGTGTGTGTGTGTGTGTGTGTGTGTGTGTGTGTGTGTGTGTGTGTGTGTGTGTGTGTGTGTGTGTGTGTGTGTGTGTGTGTGTGTGTGTGTGTGTGTGTGTGTGTGTGTGTGTGTGTGTGTGTGTGTGTGTGTGTGTGTGTGTGTGTGTGTGTGTGTGTGTGTGTGTGTGTGTGTGTGTGTGTGTGTGTGTGTGTGTGTGTGTGTGTGTGTGTGTGTGTGTGTGTGTGTGTGTGTGTGTGTGTGTGTGTGTGTGTGTGTGTGTGTGTGTGTGTGTGTGTGTGTGTGTGTGTGTGTGTGTGTGTGTGTGTGTGTGTGTGTGTGTGTGTGTGTGTGTGTGTGTGTGTGTGTATTAGCCTGCCTCGCCAAGACCGATGAGAGAACACCGCATGATACTAGCGTATCGAATACAAACTCAATGTAGACCATGCCGTGATGGGGCGCTGTCCGAGCTCAAGTCCACGCAGAAAGACAAGCGACTATGCTCTTCTACTATACAGTATGATGTACAGTATATCCCGAAATCGCGGTTGCGCGTACAAAGCCTCTGTCCGTCTCAGACTCCGAGGGTTTCTCAGACAGGTCAGTGTGAATACTGGAGACTGAATGTGATGGTAAAAAGAGGTAGCCCGGGCCCAGCTGGGGCCTGGGTCGTACCTGCATTAGAACGTCATGGCAGCTTGAAAAACACCAGCAGTGCTTCGCCTGAACGCCAGTCCTACACCACCCGTCAGGATTTGGGCGCGCATTTCCGCTGCCCCTCGCTTTCCCTTGCCTGCAGACGTTCGGAAAGTTTCCGCAGGACAACTTCTAGCACGAAGCAGTGGTTAACGGCTGTGCACTGTGATTTAGTTTCCTCCCTACTCATCCGCGGACTTGTTTGAACTGTGAAAGACTCGCGCCCTTGCAAGACCCAACGGCGAACCAAAAAATCATGGATGGTTATGCTGGGAATCTGGTTTCGCCGTTTCCATCCCGCAACAGCCCAATGGTGTCTGCAAATAGCCCTGCAACTGACAGTAGTACCCGCATCGCTTGCAGAACCAATAATATTTCGCTGGGGCAGACTCTTTGCGTCACAAATATCTGGCAGACGACGTGTCCCGCTGGCGCACAGAACACCAATGACAACTATCGGTTTCCTGATCCAGTCACTCCTGCCAAGACAACAAGCCTCGGCAGCAGTAACCAGAACTCGGCGTCGTCCTTCACACGGCTAAACCACCCGACTCAGTCCTTGCTGGAAACTGGCGGAGATGTTCAGCCTTCCAGCAGCACGGGTAGATGTGCAATCTCCTCGGAACACAATGATCTTGCGGAGTGCTGGCTGCATGGCATTCTACACTCCCCTGAGTCCCAGTGTCCATCACTTCCCGTTCTGACACCAGATGAGGTGGAAAGAACCCTCGACTCGACACTCTTGGCTGAAAGGTCGTTACCGAAAGCGCAAGCTGTTCAGGAGGCGGGCCAAGGCGCGTCCAACACGTGGCAAATGGGTATGATACTTGGCGAATCGGCGTCAAGGGCGATGGCTAATGATATACTGCCAACACAGCTGATGGCAGTGCACCCGCCGTCAGGGCCTACCCATGTCGCATCCGCAGCGCCTATGGTACGCCCTCCCTGCAAGGCCTACCCATCGATGGGAAACACGCTTACGAGTTCAGTGTCCGTCAATGGCACAGCCAGCACAGTTTCAGTGCAACAGCTTCAACATTACCAGACGACTATTCCGATGGCGATCCCCCAAAATGGTCTACACCGTCCACAACGCCCACGCCAACAACAGCAGCCTAAGCATCGTACTACAAAGCCCCGCCGTCCCGCCAGAGGTACTGTCATCAATCCTGCATCGTGCACTTCGTTCAACTCACAAGCGGCGCGCATGGAAAAGCTTCATCAGCAGAAGGCAAACGCACGTCGGCGAGAACACGATCGCGTCCGAAAAACAAGCCAGGCGTTTGAGCAGCTCAAGTTGTGTCTGATCCGTAGCGATCCGATTGCCAAGACGTACATGCGCTGTTTCAACATAGTCAGTAAGATCAATATTCTGAAAGCGGCCACTGCCCACATAGCTGAACTCACAAGTCAACTACAGGAGGAGGAGGATACCAGGAATGGCAATGCCAACAGAAGTGTCCATGGCGACGATGTCGTACAAGAGGCGGACCACCACCACCACCAACAACAACACCAGCAAGAGCAGGCTGGTGACCAAGCATCCACCGAGCTGCTCCAAGCATCCGATTGTCACGCTTTAGCGCAGACTGAAATCTCGCACCCAAGCACAACTAGTATAGTATACACTACAGGCGGTCTAGCTGCAGAGTCTGGCAGTATTGCCACTGCCACTGGAGAACAAGATGCACCCAATAACCGTCATGACCCCAGTACAGCAACTAACTCGACTATGGTCCTGCATTGCTCCGCCGCTACCATTTGAACTGGAAGCACAACACACACAGGAGGAATAGAACGGAATGGCTAGCAACTGATTGAGTCCAGTGTAGCTCGTGCGAGCTCGTGGTCTAACAATACTCATTAGTGCAAGTGCATGTAGCTGTCGGCTAGGGTAATGATTCAAGGACAAGTACATGTAATAGTTTTTGGAACAACAGTAGTGTGCCTGTACTTGCCAGCATACCGGTGGTAGTATGCTCACAATTCCTGGACCTGTGGCCCAAAATGTGCGAAACCATGTCCTAGAGTTACTGGCAGCATCGGGTATGACATACAGCAGAGCTGTAGTGTAGAGGAGTAGCGTAGGAAACACTATTATGTAGAGCGTGTAGAGAGGAGTAGTGGTGAGTGTGCGTTGTTTTTGAGTGAGTAGTCAAGCCGATACCGCCGTATAGATAGAACAGAAGTAATAGAAATAGAATACATTTACGACATAACCGTTTTAAAGCCGTGTTCCGATAAAACCTCATAGTCATAGTCTTAGATGCTTCTTCAATTTCTTCTTCATCAAACCTTAACTTCACGTATAATGTAATACTAATGTGATTCCAGGGTATACAAGTTACAACTGGTATACATGTCATGTATAACATAGTCATCAGTGCAGCACGATATTGGGCATCATTCAATGCCCGTTTGGTTTGCGATGTAAAATAAAACTTCAAACAAACAAACAAACACCATGGTAATGCATACGCAAGTACAAAGTGAACATGTGCCTGACTGTGCCGTCACGGTAGAATGACTATGATCTGGAGTATAGCTGGTGAGCCACATTTCATGTACAAGAGGCTCGTATAAGCCATTGGTGTTCACTTACCACCTCCCCCCCCCCCTCCCCCCCCCCCCACACACACACATACACACTACATGTGT
This sequence comes from Sycon ciliatum, assembly GCF_964019385.1. NCBI lineage: Eukaryota > Metazoa > Porifera > Calcarea > Leucosolenida > Sycettidae > Sycon > Sycon ciliatum. The sequence continues at coordinate 8,274,319 of NC_088647.1, forward strand.
ATGTTGTTTGGCTTTATTTAAAGTGGAGTTCCAAAACAGGCCTGTGTATTTGGGCTTGATTGATTTTATTTGGATTCGCGAGACCAAACGAGCAGGAGTGCTCAATAACAGGGTAGCGAATGGTTGAGTTGTGCTATGTGACAATGTAGTGTGTGCGTAGGGTGGTGGTGGTGGGGGGAGGGGGGGGGGGGGCGGTTCTGCGGGAGCCCAATATAAGGCTTGATCGATATGAGCTGTTTGAGTGGATGTGAGGGATGCAGGCTTGAGCCGGCTGGCCTTGATACAGAACAGTACAGCGGACATGTACTCCGTCATTCCCTCACTAGTGGGACCATTGTTATTAGGCTAGGGCCTGTTTTGGACATCCCACTCTAAATAAAGAATACAAACAAACAACCTCCAGGGGACATAAAATTGGTAGTTTAGTTCATACCAAAGGTCATAATAATATTATCAAGAGTCCTAGGCATAACTCAACGGGGTGTTGCCACACACAGCACTCTACTAGTACTCACTCGAGCGCGGCAGTGCCGGCACTACTTTGAAAGTCTTTGTTCATGAGGCCGGATCTCTCTGGCCAGAATGGTAGTTTATTTGTGCACATGGCCACTTTCGACATAACGCAAACCGCAAGCACGACGCATCCGTGTATACCACCAAACATCCGTGTATACCACCAAACATAAGGCACAGGAAACAGCACTCGTCAGCTAGCAGCAGACTGTCAGCTCAACTAGCGCCGGGAAGAGCGCCGCTTCATACGCCTGCACGGAAAACAGTGAGCTGTGCGCCCATCTGTTGCCTTGGCCACATCACCAAGGACTTTGAAGGTATTGCCACATCTGCCCAGGCACCCCGGAACTACTAGTACTACGAGCGACTCGTACATGTGTAGCAGGCTGTAGCCTGGATAGGCACACGTGGTACAGTGCGTCCTCCCCCTTGCATTGTTGTTATTACATTTAAAAAAATTGTTTTTACTAGTATAGTAGCAAACACAGCCCTACTAATAATCAGGGGAAGAGGACAACTGAAATGACAATGGACAACAAAGCAAAGGGGAGTACGGGGCGATGTGCCGATGTGGTTGGCGACGCTCATGCATGCTGTCAACCGATCAACATGTTAGGTGTGTAGCCTGTCAGTGGAGGTTCTGCTTCCTGCAGCTGCTGGGAGTCACAGTCTGCTTCCTGCAGCTAGTACTCTCTACTGGGCGTGCCGGAATAGTGCTGCTCAACGACTACAGACCCTACATACATGTACATGTACAGTGCTGGTAACTGAAATCCGACCCCCTGAGCGGTGCGCCTACACCATAAAGACCCAACACGGGAGTGTAAAACTACGAAATAGAGACCGCTAGAATGTGAACGCACCGCTCAGGGGTCGCATTTCAGTTGCCAGCATTGTCTGTACATGTGCATCACTGCATGTACATGCACGGGTACTAGTATGCATGGTAGTTGTCGAAAAACCACAAGAACTGACCCGGTGACCGTGCCCTAACCATGCTAACCGCAAGTATTCGTTGCAAGGAGATCTATGCAGAGTATGCAAGCAGCGTTCATGCGAAGGCAGACGCACACGTCGTTCACACTACATACACGTGTGTCATTTGAGGAGCTGGTGGAGTGCACCTATGTAGTTCCTGTTGCACTGTCGAAGACTCGGAATAAAAAATGATGAAAATACAGTGAAACCTGTCCAAGACGACCACTGACTCCAGGGACCTTCAAAATGTGGTCTCCTTATCCAGGGTCATTTGACTGGAAATAGCATCCCTTGATCCTGGTTTCAGTGGTCCTCTTGGACAGGTGGTCGCCTTATCCGAGTGGTTGCCTTGACAGGTTTTACTGTATGCGGGAATATGCATGTTTTAGATACCGGTAATAATAATAATAATAATAATAATACGTGCAACTACTCCCTTATCTGGACATTCTTCCCATCCGAACCTCCTGGAGACAGCCCTTGCCCCGGAGTGCGGGATAACCGGTGCTCTACTGTACATGCATACAGCACTGCGTATACCTGTACACAACTGCATCACCAACACGCTATAAGGTTTTGATTTTTTGTTCACAGAGAGAGAGAGAGGCCACAGGAAGATTTCAAGGAATAGAAATGATCATGTAGGTGACTTGAGAAAGTGGTCCTACTGTGCTCGTACATAGTTGGGCCCATACGACTGCATGCCGGTATGCATTGCGAATGGCGACTTCAGAGAATCATCTTGAAGCCAAAAGGCAGACAGCAAGCCAGATACTCCGGTGATAACAACATACACGCACACATGAACGCATACGTGTGTCTACGCTCCATACCATGCTCCACATACACACTATAGGCATACGCCCGCACACCACACACCAACAGCACCAAAGCAGAAGTTGATTTGTTACACCTGTTCAAAGATGCTGTGAAATCCCAGAGAAGAGAGCACAAGAACATAAACCATGCATGATTCCAGGCTGCATATTCACAAACTATTCAACTGCACCCAAGCGCACACACACATGGCTCACATTCGATCCACGACGACTCTATATGCTATAATCATAAACTTCGACCATTCAAAGACATAGAAGCGGCGGAGAGAGATGAGTCAGGCCCACACTACAGAGTGCTTGAAAGCATCCACGCTTCAGCAAACTAAAAATCACATCTCATTGTCTGATATCATTGCTGCAATGTGCTCAACACAGGCAATGCAGCAGAAAGGAGAAAACAACAGAAATACTGCAATGAGCTAGTACTCCCGTGGAGAATAAAATAATTTGAAAGCGCCCGACAATCACACACCGGCACATTGACAGGGTGTTGGCGCACCGAGAGACATCAACAATAAGTACGAGGTATTCAAGGGAAACAGCACCTAGCAGAAAACAACACCAGACAAGGCTAAGAACAAGCAGCACATGCCGCCGCACAACAACATAAAGACGGGTACTTGACAAGTATAAAACTTTGGAATAAACTAAAGATAAAAAGTCATGATCAATAACATCATACCTCACTGACCTAAAGCGCAGTGCTGCGGACTATTTCTTTTTCTTCTCCTCTTCATCGACAAGGGCGTAGGATGGAAACGACGTGGCAAACATCAGCCGGAAGCCGAGCAGGACGAACGCAATGATGGCCGGTACCATCTTCCCGTCCTTCTGGGCGACGTGCGCGTGTATTGCCCCGACCATGATCACCAGGAGAATGATGTTACTAAGCAGCCTGCACGCACCACCGCACACACAAACAAACAGGCATTAGACGTCAGTAGCCATGGGGTAACCATGACAACAGGTCGAGGTCATTGGCGGGGGGGGGGGGGGCTCATACAACACGAATAGTAGCTATGTTGTTTGGTTGACAGTATGTTGAAAGGCGGAGGATGCACTGTGTTGAAAACAGTGCTCCTTAGTACAACCCTCCACGGTTAGCCGTAGTAAGGACTATTTAAAGGAGCACTGTTTTTCAACACCGTGTATCTTCTCACCTTGTAACATGTTTCCAACCAAGCAACGCCTATCTAATACATGTACATGTACTAGCAAGTACAGCAGTCATCAGTACTACAAGTGTGTCTTACCTACCACCACACACAGAGTGCAGTGAAATATCACGCTAAACTGTTTCTACTCCGAAGGTTCATGCAGTGATGGTCTCCTGACGATCTCCATCAGTGCACGAGGCTAAGGAGTAGAAACAGTTTGGTCTGATATGTACTCTACTAGACCATGTGCATGTGTACAGGTGTGTGTGTGTGTGTGTGTGTGTGTGTGTGTGTGTGTGTGTGTGTGTGCGTGCGCGCATGTGTGTGTGTGTGTGTGCGCGCATGTGTGTGTGCGTGTGTGTGTGTGTGTGTGTGTGTGTGTGTATGTGTGTGTGTGTGTGTGTGTGTGTGTGTGTGTGTGTGTGTGTGTGTGTGTGTGTGTGTGCGCGCATGCAGCCAGTGCATGCCGGAGTATGTGGTGTGATGTGTGTGCGGGAAAAAATTATAATAATAAAAAGACCAAAAAGTAGGGATTCACTGGCCAGAAAAAGGCCACTTCATAGCTGTGTGGTGTAGACCAGGGTAAATAGTGGCGGTCAATTATTCAGCCCTGCAAGCTGTTGAATGGTGCAATCCCAGCACAAGCTGCTATGGCTTCTGCTGTAGCATCGCTATCATCGCCTCCGGCGATGGGCGTCCAATGGTCCAATGGTGTGCGCATGTGTGTGTGTGTGTGTGTGTGTGTGTGTGTGTGTGTGTGTGTGTGTGTGTGTGTGTGTGTGTGTGTGTGTGTATGTGTGTGTGTGTTGGCAATCAAACAAGTCGCAACATAACTTAGTTACAACACAAGGTTAACAAAAGGGACGCCAGTTCCCATGGTGGCCAAATATTCTCGCATTGAGTGCATCAAGCGTTCCTGTATTAATCAAGGAGGGTTGAGAAACGTCAGATGAAAAAACCCCAGAGCGGTTTCGCACACTTTTTGCAGGTCTTCCATATTGAGTTAAAGTACTGTACGTAAGGCTGGGGTAACTCAGACTCAAAGCCAAATAGCAAGCAGCGGGAAGCTAGTCTTGGAAGAGAGCGACATCAGTTGGTGTTTCGTAAGAGACCACAAGGCCAACTGTACTTCAACTTCCAAGTACATCTAAAAGCAATATCAGACGAAAACAATCATGGTTCGCGTAGACACTCGGATAGACCCAGTTTTCAGCATCCATAGGAGCGCCACCACCCTCAAGCCCCGTGTCAAGGATCAGGGCGCAGATGCAGCTCCTAAAGCGGTGGGAGGTGAGTAGGTCAGACCCATCACCAAAGTGGTCAACCATCAAAGGATGTAAGAAAGATCAGCAGAACATCTTACTTGATTGCTGACGGCCCGATGATGAGCAAAATACCAAGGCACAGCTCCGTGGCACCAATGGCAAACATATACGTGTCAGGTTCGAGATTCACACCGACAAGGTTGAGAGGTGAGACCTCGGCATGGCCAGGGAAACTAGATTTCTGTGGACAAAAACAAAAGAGGAAAGAAATATGCATGTAGGAGATACACGCAGTTCAGGCAAAGGCAGACGGATTGCTCAGCGCCGAGAACTGGGATCCGGTTCAGGTGCGGCAAGGCAAGTGCTGGTGAAAGAACTGCTTCACAGCACCTGGTTTCCACGACCCTATCACCCCGCATAATTCTGGACGAAAGCAGGGTGGTTTTGAGATTCGTTTTTTTCTTCAGAAACACAGCCCATCCCAGAGAGTGCAGCGCATACCTACTTTGAAGTGCAGTTGCGCTTGGCGAAATCCGACCAAAAGTGCTTCTTCTGGCACCCTCAACTTGTACGGGCATCGATGCACTGGAAGTGCGTATGGTAAAGTGTGTATTCATAGAACCATGCGGTGCATAGATTTGAACCTTATGGTTTATAAAAATTATTTTGGCACTGTCAATCGGGCTTTAAGCCTCTCCGGGGCGAGCTGTTCATCAATGGTAAGATTAGCTTTTCGATAAAGGACAGATCGAGCAATTTTTAAATCAGAAAACAAGGAGTTTTTGAACTGGATTAAGGCTGATTCTGTGTGAGGAAATGCTAAAGGAGGTCACACAGTCTGGTGTTTTGGAAGAATGTAGATGGAAGCCAGGAATAAAAGTAGATTTTGACGCTGAAGTTCTAAAATCATTATTCTCAAAACAATCTTTTCATCTAATGTTCTGTTGCAGTCTATTGAAATCAGCTGTGATACTATCTAGACTAGTCAAGCGAGTAGTGTAACGGAAGCTAGAGCCGTAACCCAATAAACGAAGATCTGCTAATGTCTTTTCGGTTTTCGGCGGGCAATAGCCTTTTGTTTCCTGTTGCTCACTGTCACTGTCAGGTTTTTTGGCAAATTCTTCTTCTTTGGCATATTCTTCATAGGGGTGTTGGTATTCTTAATAGTAGTCAATTGACACTGCCAAAATTTGTATAAACCATAAGGTTCAAATCCCACCACATGGTTCTATCAATACACACTTTACCATACGCACACTTGCAATGCACCCTGCAAAATACTCTCTTGCAATACTAATAGACCATTCAGTCCGCAGTTGCTACTTGACCTCATGTATATTTTCTCGCACCCTACTCGCGACTACATTTCTAGGATAATACTTACATCCATGTGGTTCATTCCTACAGGTCAAGAATATAGTATATAGTCAACTTCGCTAATAACGACTGCGGATATAACGGCAATTCGCGAATAACGACAGCATTTCCATGCCCAGAGCAAAGTCCCTTCCAACTGTGATACATATAAAGAGACTTCGGAAATAACGACACTTCGCGAATAAGGACACTTTTTGATGCCGCGCCGAATGCCGTTATAAGCGATGTTGACTGTACAATAAGATTACAACATGGATGCAGCTAATGGGATTTCGGTCTTTGACCACTTGGTGGTGGGTCTGATCTACTCACCTCCCACCGTTTAGGCGCTGCATCTGCGCCTTTGATCCTAGAGGGTGGTGGCGTTCCCACGGTGGATGCGGAAAACTCGGCTTCCAGCCGAGTCTCACGCGAACCGTGAAATTTTTATTTATTTATAAGATTACAACAATACACAATTTATATTTTTTACCCCAAGCTTCTCTTGGTGCTACAAGCGTTTTAGCACCAGCTTGTATAGTAAATTTGACCACAAATTATTATTATTATTATTATTATTCACACATATCCGCCGGATGAGTACGCGTGGCCCATGCACCATGGGGACCCACGAATACAAACCAGCATATGTTCCCTCAGCAATACAAGCAAGCAAGCACGCAAAGATAAATGAGAGCCCAGGCAGCGAAAACAAAACGAAGAGAGATGAGGACATAGGCAACGAAAACAATTCCAAAGCATAGCCAGGGATTGAATGTGTGCATCTGGGTACGACAGTTAACACGGCTAGTGCAGCCGTACAGAGCGCAGCAGCATGTAAATACAAAAGCGCCACAGCAGCAGCAGCCAAGAGTGTGCAAACACTAAAAAAGAAGATCAGTCCAGTTTTTTCATGGACTGACCACAAATGGTCCACTATAAATTGTGTTCTTTTGATTCACACTCCTCACTCTGATGATCCTCTTTTGGTGAAACTGGTTAGTCTTAACAAAATGTAATCTGTGCCTCGTTTGTTACTGTGTCGGTTGATTGCATGTATAATTCAATTCCGATACCCTAGCACCACCCTCAGTAATACACTATGCCTCCCAACACTCTTGGTATTTCCCATCATCCCGCGAAACGTCGCCGCTCCGATGCTACTGATACTGATGGTCAGTTCGACGCCTCAGACGGCCCACCAACAACAGACGTTGACACCGCTAATGATGCCCACAACCATTCAACTGCCGATGATGCTGCCGATGATGCTGAAGAGCTTACTTTCATCATTTCAGGAGCATCGCCACTACCTGCTGTCGAAGTCGAACGGTACGTTAATGCTATTGTGAACCGTCTATTCACGAGCCGCGAAGTCCTAGCTGACGAAAGTAAGAAAGTAACTTCCTGGCAAGTAGCTTTTGATTCGGAAACGTTTCCAGATTTCTTAAGAAAGAAATTCAACAAGCTTTCAACAGCCTCAGCATTAATCGAGTCTTGTGAATTTGCTCAAGCCCAAATTGATTTACAGAAGAAGAACAAAGAACACGCTGAAGAACTCCTTGATATGGCCCATTGTGACTTTGACCTACTCGTTGATACACTTGCAGATAATACTGATACTGGCGACATGTCCCAGCTGACAGTAGATCCATTCAGATATCTGGTTACAGTGAAAACATCCAACAACATTACTTGGGACATTGTCCAGACGCTTATTAAGCAGAAGAAAGCAACAGTTCCAGAGGAAATGCAGGATGTCACCACTTTGCCACCCACTACTGAAGAGATTGGTAAACCCATTAAGAAGGAAGTTACCAATGCTCTAAAGCAAGCTACTATTAAGAATACCAAGACCCCTGAACACGAGCAGAGTTCCGCGGCCGATGTCGATGTCGATGTCGATGTCGACTCGCTGTCCCAGCTGTCGATGCTCACACAGCTGGTGACGCAAATGGCACAAGTGCAAATCAATCAGGCCACACGGCGATTCTCCCAGAAAGTGCCACTTGCTAAGCTGCGCCCTGGGGACAACGTAGAGGCATTCCTTACCAGTTTGGAACGGTCAATGCAGGCGTATAGAGCGCCTCTGGACGATTGGGTCTATTTACTAAGCCCCCAACCGGCTGACAAGGCCTTGCTGGCACACACGGAACTTGCCTCCACCAAGGCTGACAGCTACGACCGCGTAAAGGAGGCCATTCTCCGTCGCTATGCAGTTACCCCTGAAACGAGCCGCCATAAATTCCGGGGTACCATGCTGCAGAACTTTCTTCGCACAATCTCTGGAAAACACGTGATCCATCAGGTTGTGAGGTAGTCGCTTTCAAGCCATCCTTCATGCTTTACAGATCTAAAAAAAAAAGGTGCAGCATCCATTTGTACACTCGACTCCACTTACAATGAAGTCACAGATAGCGAATTTCGCGATACAGTCAGACCTCGCTTAACCGCACACATCCGTTTTCCACAAAAATATCCGGATAGGCGAGGGAGCCGGAGAATCAAACACACATACTGTATGTATGCATGACATATGCTGTAAATCGGTACCCAATGGTTTTCGTTGGGATGGCGAGGGATCCGGATAAAAGAGGACTGAATAAGCGAGGTCTGACTGTATAGCGAACCGTTGTCCGTGTCCCAGCTCAAACCCACAGTACGAGTATAAGTGCATGTCTGTTATAACAAACTTCGTCTATAAAGAACTAATTATCCTGCACAATGTCGTTCGTTATATCAGGAGTCGACTGTACTAATTTTCTTCTGACAGGCTTGTACACATCTTGCACGGCCTTCATCACTGTGCGCCCGGGGGGGGGGGGGGGGGGTCTATTGCAAGAGTACATGTATAGAGTTAGAAGTAGGGAGCGTAATGGCCTGGTCAGACCGTGGCAAAACAAACCGATTCTGGGAGTCTAATTCAAATATCCATAGTGACTTGGCGCTACAACGGAAAAACTCAAGGTTTGATGCTGATGCCGACAAGGAAGAATCAGACTCGCTTTTCCGCTCCAATCGGAGGCCAGGGCCCCAAAAAAAAGAAAAACAAGTTGCATGAATTAAACACCAGACGCTGAGGAAATGTCAGGATCAATGAATATGAATCTATGTTTGGAACATTACTCAATGCTCGTCTTGAATACTGACCTTGTGTCATGCACAGCATAAAATAGTGTGATCGCGATCACAATCCTGAATGATGTTCTCTTGGCGTCAGGCGCCCGCCTTTTGTCGTAGTCTGACCAGGCCCGAACGGAAGAGTGAAATCCCAGGGGAACGCACATTTTTCTTCTCCCTGAAGGTTCATCTGCCCAATTCTAATTCCTACTACGGTAGCGTCTTGTATAAAAGCCGGTCTCATTTAGAAGCCTGTTTCGAATACAAGCCTTATTTTTCTAGATGCACTGTCGGCACATAAGCCTGGTTTTAGTGTTGACATACATAGAAATACCTGTATTGTATAGAAGCCTGTCAGTGTCTCATATACCGTACTGGCAATATATGTTGCCGCGTAACGCGTAACGCAGGGGGGTGCGGCGTAACGCGCGACAAATTTTCGTTGCGTTCGTAACGCGCGTCCGGCGGGGTGCGGCGATCTTTTCATTGAAGTTTGCACTGCAAAGGCTGAAAACTGTGAAAGCACGTGTACCGCGTGGCAAAAAAAAAGGACTGCGGCAATATAGAAACCTGTGTAACGGCTCCTGTGCGACTTTGCATGTAACGCCCTGCGTGCGGTAAACATGTGCCAATGTAACGCTTCATGGCCTCACTGCGACCATATATATTGCCAGTACGGTAGAAGCCTGCAAAATTTCCCCCAACAAGTCATATAAGCCGCGGCTTTTATACACGACTTTACGGTATTCTAATTGTGTTTCTGTTGTGTGCCTACAGTGCATGTGGTGACTGATTCTTGATGGATGTCATCAGAAAACGTTTGAGTTGTACCAATTGTTGCCTGTGTCTGCGTATCATTTCTACACAGTGTATTACAAAAACAAAAATAAATAAATAAGTTTCATACCATTTCATTGTGGACTTCAGGAGAAAGCGCAGGATAGACCTTCACCAATCCAACAAGGCTGTAAAACAAGCCAAGAACAATGTTGAGGACGGTCACCGTCAACTGCGCACACCGCTGCATGGTTCACGGAAAGCCTGATTCGTAGAGAGAATTAGGCATAGACAATTGTTTGCACAAAATATCCACTGATTGATCATCGATCACCTGATGATCACCAATCTGTACTGTAGAATTTTACTACGTAGACCTACTAGTACTAGTAACTGGATAAAACCCATCACAGTGCTGATACCTTCGTCTACGGCCATACCACGTTGAAAATACCGGTTCTCGTCCGATCACCGAAGTCAAGCAACGTCGGGCGAGGTTAGTACTTGGATGGGTGACCGCCTGGGAATACCTCGTGCTGTAGACTTTTTTTTCTTCTTTCTCCTTTTTTTGCTGAGGATGTCGTGCCATTCGCATATTCCCCGGCGCGGCATGTGTGCATGGGCCACATGCGAAAATATACCCTTGTGTCGAGTATCGTATGTCAACAGTTCTCTGAGTGAGTATTTCTCTTGCAAACACTGTACAGTCACTGCAGTTGTAGATTTATTTCGGGAAGCCAGAGCTGACAGGTTGATACCAACCGTTCCACCTGATACAGCTATCAATAGCTACCCTATCTGCAAAGTGTAGAAAGAAGGATCCCTTTTGCAACAAAAGTAAGTAGTTCGAAGCAAAAATACATAAACAAACAGTTCTGTCCGCAGATTGAGTAAAATTTATTGTATTGTTTTTCTCCAAAAGTGGGCAGAATACGTGTACATGTACACCGGGGAGCGGTACCCAAATCACTGGTTGGGTATGACTCCTTGGTATGCATAGTAAACAAACGTTCAGTTTGTCATCATCTTTTAGCATTGGAAAAGCCTAAAAAGGTAACATAATCAATTTTAAGAAAATGGGAGAAACTTGAAATTCATTCCTGACTGATTGTACTTGTATTGAAATTGTGCCAGGAGTCATCTTTTTATGGACTCTTGATTGTACACACTGTACGTACGTAACATGAACAGTAGTCATGTACAGGCCTATTGTGAAGCAGGGAGTCTTGAAAGCCAGGGGCTTTCATATCTCCCGGCTGCGGCGGGGTTATCATGGTTATCATTATACTCTTGATGATAATGATATTTACAATGTCAGGACTATCTTTAATTGTACATGGATTCCTCAGTAAAGCGTTCCATATGAAATTTACAGCTTTTAAAACACGTTTGCAGGCATCTCGCCTACACTCAGTAGAGCACTGCATTTCACACACAATCCGGTAATTTTGTCAATGTTTCGGTCTCTGCGACCATCGTCGGGAATTTGAGTGTAGGCGAGTTGCCTGCAAATGCGTTATGAATAATGAACCTGCGTGAGGTGTCCTTCAGAATTTTGAATTTACAACTTCCTTAGGAAATATTGCACAGCCAAAGACATTGCAACCATTCGGACCTAGGACACCCAGTTTATAATTCTTATTCAAACTGAGACACCACGCAGGCATCATGGCTGCTACATAGCTGAGTATTCCTGACTTTCCTGTATATATGTGTACATGGTGTTCTCGCTTTCTATTAGAAGTTGAAAGGGTCTCAAAGCTGCTCTAACGAATATTACGGAGGATTAGCCAGTCCGTGCGCCAAGCCCTTGAGTAGCCTGTTTTTTATTTGCAACCGCGGGAAAAATCGAGGTGCAAAAAGATGACGACGACACAATTGTTTTGTTGGGAATTTGCAACCTTATTTGGATCTGAACTGGCGTGTGCTGGAGGAATCCTTGTTCATAACTTGGTTTGCTGCTGAGGTATGTCCCTTTGTCACCTATGTCACTTTAGCTGAGGTTCGTTGCGCCCAACTGTAGACCATGAAGACCTGTGTTTGCACTACATATTTTTTCGTCGTAATCGTACCATCAACTTGCTTGTCGTGCTGGAGTGGATAGCATATAGCGGACACTCTCGGCTTATGCTCTAAGCCAAAGGTAGATATATTTGGGTTTGGATTCCCAAAGCACATCCCAATCAGGCTATGCAAAATGGAGCGGCCCACAATTTCGTGGAGGTATGTCGAATTGTGTGGAATTTTGCACTAAAGTAATTGTGCTTGAACAAGGACGTTTTGGCTGCTTATTTTCCTTGGGCACCTCTACATTGCAAACTAGTCCCCTTGCTGTTTTGTCTTCGACATCTATACGGAATTTCTATGTAAGTCGTGTGATTGGGGCCCAGATTTTAATCAAAATCCAGCAGTATTCCTGGCTGCTGATCTAGTTTGCTAAAGTTCTGGCTGAAGGTAGTCTGTGGAACAGTTTCTTTTGTATGTACCATGGTAGGACGTTCATTACATAATTATAGATGGAGTACATAGTCAAAGAAACTTTTTATATAGTTTAGCACAACTGCACAGAAGTGCAGGTCCTGAAAGAAAAGCAAGTGCTGGAGACGCAGGGTCCGCAGCATGTGCGAATGCATTGTGAGAGCATGTGTCTTCGAATTCAGCATCACACACATATACACACTCACACACGCGCGCATGCGTGCACACACACACACACACACACATACAAACACGTATCACACACACACACACACGCACACACACCATTGGACCATTGGACGCCCATCGCCGGAGGCGATGATAAAGATGCTACAGCAGAAGCCATAGAAGCACACACACACACACACACACACAGACACGCGCGCGTCATCTGGCGCGGGCTGGGTGTTGCATGCTGAACATTCTGTACTTGCAGCCTTATCTTGATCATATGTGATAGTTGTGTCACAGATTTTTGCCGTATTTTCTGGATTCTCTGTGCTTTCTGTAGATGGTCTTGCGCGCTCGTCATCAACAGCACTAGGTCCAGTGGGCCAATCAGGCTGAATGGCATCATCCAGCTGTGACTGGGGTGTAGGTAAGTGTCTCTGCGTGCTCTGGTGGTCGACTTGTGGCTTCTGGCCTTCAATCATTGTTCTTGCACGGGACCTCAGCCTGCCTCGCATACCCTGTGGTTCACTTGTGTCGGCAGGCTGTGATGCACAGTGGAATCCTTGATGTGGCACTCGGTCTATGTTGTTGCACGCGACGATATTGCCACTGATGGGCTTTGGTGTGATGCTCTGAATAGATGTACATGTACCATGAAAGCCTCTTGATTGGTCTCCGTAGTACATTCGCCTGCCTGGCTCGTTTTTGTCGATATTATCCACTGTTGCAATGGAGAACTTTGCGTGAGGTATCTCACTGTTCATTCCGAGCTCTGATTTCTTATCCATGATGGTCTTTTGATATCGCTTGTAGGAGTCGCCACCTGCTGTTGCGCCGACTCGAGCTAGTACTCGCATGAGCTCGCTGGAATTGCTATGTGCATCCACAAATGTCCGAAAGAACAAGCTGGAAAGGGTAAGTGCATGCTGGTGTGCTTGCATGCATCATGCATGATAGAACAAACAAGCACCGGATCATCTTTGCACGGTGGTTGGATGCTTGACTTCCTTCTGACTCCGATTGGCCGTACATCATCAGCCAAATGTTTCCCCACAACTCACTGTCCACACTATCCACCACTGCGTCCAGCTTCATTTCCGACAGTGAAGTTAGGTCGTTATGCTCTTTGTGCTTGAATTCTTGTGCTTGACTTTTGATTTATGAGTGCATTGCAGCCGACAGCTCTGATACGAAGGATGATGGGCCACTGGGTTGGCTTGTGTGCTGTGTGTGCTGGGTTTCATTTTGTGCTCTGTGTTTCAGGGTCTGGGATCGTGCAACGGCGAGGGAATTGTATAAGCACAGAACTGTGTCACACCCTGTACGATACAGGAGCGTACCTCGTTTCTTACTGGTACCATATGACCCATGACTGAGATGAGCGCCAAGCTTCGAAATAAGGCTGGACAGTAGCCACCGGTTGTTGCAGTCGCTGGATGGTGAAGAAATCAGCAGCCGTTGCCAGAAGAAGAGAACGGTTCTCGAGGAATGCAAGACAGACAAATCTTGCTGTTGCCAGCAATGCAGACTCCTCGGGTGAGGTGCATTGGTGCATTTCGTCTGTTATGCTCTGCACCAGGCTCTCCAGCTTGAAGTCAGTAGTCTGACTGTCCACCATATCCAGTTGGCCTTTATAACAGGCTAGGCAAAAAGCACTATCCGCGGTGACCGTAAGACCACGCTCAGTGTGCAGCTGACGCTGAACTGCTCCGACGTTCGGACATTTACGCTTAACACCCCTTATTTGTGCGCCACACATGGTGCATGTGGGCCTGTTGCTGTCATGTAGCTGCATGTTATGCCGGTTGCAGAGACCCGCTGGCTGATCGTTTGCGTTTACTTTCACGTTAAGCTTCTCGGCCAGCTCTACTGCTTGTAATGAAACTGTGACATGCCGTGGCAAATCACAACCATCTACTGAGCAGTCTGGTATTGTTGCGGGTGTTGGTGCCGGTGCTGCAACATGCTGTGCAGGCATGCACGTTGTCAGTGACAGGCGCTAGGCATTGGCTCTGCTGAATGATTTATGAGCCTTTTCATGCATTTCTTGCAGATACATGCATTTCGTGGTATTGTAGGGTGATGTGCATATTCCCAGCATTGCGTGGTATCGGGGTGGGCATATCTGCCATCAAGGGGAACATCTTGGCAGGCTACACATGGTCCGCATTGCCTGTCAGGATGCAGTTTCGAGCCCCGGCTTTGGCGGCCCATTTGGACTTGGTCACAGTGCGGACACTCGTGGTTTCTTCCTGGCCTATAGCAACACCATCTGTCCGCCCATTCGCGTAGTTTTATCAGAGATAGAGCCTTGCAAAATAAGACGGCCCACAATCTCCTGCGACGTATTTACGAAATGGGAAATTGAGAAGAGAAACAAAAAGGCACCGGAACGACTTGAGATGTCGAATATCGAGGTGCACTTTCGAAAAATGTGCTCATCGCTCACCCTTATAACACCATAACGGCGCAAAAGCAATCGATATAGGAGGATAAGCCTGTATTCTCGAGGTAACCAATAGTCGAAAATTGAGAATAATTCGGTATGTCACTAAATTCGTCTTCAAATTTCCCGCGGTTGCAAATAAAAGTGCAACTTTTAGACGACTTTTTTGAACTTGGCGCACGGACTGTAGCAAGACGAAATTCGCGTTCGCGTTCGCAAACATTTTTCAGTTCGCGAACTGGATTGCGTACTTTCGCATTTTTCGTTCGGAAAAGTAGTCGGAACACGAATCGCGGATTCGTGTCAGGGCAGTCATAAATTTACCACGCTGTAGTGTCTGTACGCAATGTACGTCGTGTCAACGTCATGCAAGTGCGAATTCTGTTTGGTAATCCTTCTCATAACGCGAATTCCGTCACTGAGTTCGACTTTCCTTGGAGAGCGAACGCGAACGCAAATTTCGTCTTGCTAATCCTCCGTAATATTGAGCGCTACTTCGGAAGTGAAAAAATCCAATATGTGAATAAAATTAAATTGTGATAACACTCATAACAGCATCCTAAATTTATTCTCGTGAGAATGGAGGACGAAAATTGATAATCCTATTGTCCTAATCTAATGATGGTTGAATCTCACCGAAACCAAGTTGAAGAAACATATTGCTAGCATGTATATGAAGCAGATCCTAGAGAATTCTCAAGTTTTGACAAAACGGCAGTGCATCTTTTAAAGCTAATTTAAGACAAGTTTCGAATCAAGAAATCACATAGCTGATGAATGACTTGCTGTTCATAGTATAGATCTGCCCTAAGAGTTGTTGTAATTGCACGTAGCCTGGCACACGTAGTGGAAGCCGTTGGGTAATACTCATAATAGAGTCCTGTGCTAGAATATTGTTGCTTGCGGTCGTAGTGGATGATCAAACCAGTGTGACGGGGCCACAGACAGCACGGTGTACATCTCCTGGTTCAGTGTCAATACTAGCCGCCCATGTGTGGTGGCACACTTCTGAGATGCACTGTGCACATGCCATGCTTGGCACACTTCTGAGATGCACTGTGCGCATGCCATGTGATGTTGTCCTCGGTGCAACCTTCATGTATTGGTGTGTTCATCATTGCTACTCTTACTCCTCGTCGACACTGTAAAACCCTGCCTCGCTGTGCCGTTCACCATGCCCTTCTTCACTGTCGCTTGACGCGACAGCCTCTGCCTCTGCTTGGCAGCCTGCTGCCATACTAACATGGTCACATGCAAGCGCATAGTCCGCATCTGAGAGTGCGGCGGAGCTGCTTCGCTGACACGATTCCTTTGAGATATCGCACACTGCCTCCACGCAGATGGCATCGCAGGACTTGTGCACAACGGAGCATTCCACGCTACTAGACTCCATCTAAATACAATACAAAAATGGAAAGCAGGACTTTAGTGCCATTCACAATTGTAGCAGAGATTCGGTGTGGCCAGCCTTGAGGGACAAACGCAGGCTATACCAAAGTCTGTCAACAAGCACACTAACTATTGTATGCGTGTGACTCCCATCACTTATAGGGCTTCGAAGTGATGATGTCATGCAAATTTAAATGTGACATTGTGCCTCCAAGAGAGGGTTGGGGAGGGGGGGGGGCTATTATCCCAATAGAGTACAGGGGAAGACCTGTACTGATCAGCTTGCTCAGTGCAATGTTGTCCGCTTACGTGTGGTTGGTGTAGTGCTGGGTTGGATGCACTCATAGGCCTGACCAAGCTCTGCATTAGCCTACTCGATACGATTATCTGCGGTGTTGTGTCCTCCGGGTCGCTAGCGCTGTCAGCGTCATCTCCGTCGTCGTCGCTGCGGGCACTCCTGCTCTCACTGGCTGTGTCGTGTTCTGATGTGATCTCCTCGAACGCGTCTTCCACTGGAACATAGCCAGTCTGCGACCGCGGTGCTTCCGTGCCTGGTATAGTCTGCAAGTAACCATCATAGGGATCCTGTCGGAAATATGCGCACACGCACATTGACACGCACATTGACACGCACATTGACACGCACACGCACACACACACACACACACACACACACACACACACACACACACACACACACACACACACACACACACATGCACACACGTGCATATTAACATGTATGAAGCACTCTATACAAAGTATGCTCTAGGTTAGGCAATCCACCCACAAGGAAACAGTTTCTCACAGCTACACTGACAATAACCTTAAACTTGCATACACAAAATGGCTTTGGGTGATAATAAGCTAGGTCTATGAACTACTAGTATTGCGGAGCTAGATTTCACAATGTAAGTTAGCTGGTATTGTGCCGTTGCTACTGTTCGCTGTACTGTGTAACGCCATTCGAAGCATATCTGCTTTGCACGTTCCTCGTCATACAACAGGGATGGCAACAACGAGCTGACTGACTCTGAGAGCTTACATGGGGAATATTCTCGAATTTGTCTTGAATTTCTTCATACGTGCATCGCTGCTCCGGCTCAGTACGCCAGCAATTCTCCATAACAGCGAACCTGCAAGGGTGGACAAGTACAGACACAGAGAAAACAAGGAATTGGAACGCAGGAGATGTGGCAGAGGAGGTGGCATTTCGTCTCCTGGATGAATGTTACAACTGCCACAGTGAGCGTGAAGGCAGTGTTAACGATACATCTGAAGCAAAAACAAGACTCAAAGTCTGGAATCAGCGTGTGATGTTGTCTGGTCACAAGGAACATCTACCACTACTGTGAATTGACGGACCAAATGAAGAAAGTTGATATTGTCATAGAATTTGCAGCAAAGAGACCACTGATGTTTGGTCTTGCTTTGGTGATGGTGTAAGGTGTTCCGTGTTATGAAATGGCTGCAGTGGAGCTTGCGTATTCTGTATCTCAATCTGTTTCTCAATCTGTATGTAGGCTTTTGTAGTCAGAGTGTGACAGTAGGCAGTTATTGGCGAGGACTTACACGGCTTCGCTGCAGTGCCGCGGACACGGTAGACGGTTTCCTTGCAGAAGATGCTGGAGGATATCACCATTGGCGTGGCTCTCATACGGGTCTTTCCCTGCACAAGGCGGGACAGAGCATTGCATAAAGCCATCCAGTCATTTGCTGACGACCTGAGATAGACTTGTGCCCTCGAGCTGCTGCTATATGCAAGCTAAACGTATCTTGTGCCTAAGCCATGCTGCTCCACTAACTCAAACTGTTCTCGGGTGCAACACTGTGCAAAAGAGGAAGTGTTGTCGCATGTGTTATGAACTTCAATCTTCATTCCTACTGGCTTCAACCTGAGGACATCAATTATTATTGAGTAATAATTACCCGCTGTAAGTTATATAGGGCTCCTTCACCCCCCCCCCCCACACACACACATATACACGCTCTATAATGTAGCCCTCCCCGTCCATCAATAGAACGAGCACAGAATACAGGTCCTTATAGACGAGGGCCTTTCGAAAGAAAAAGTGTGTAGATGGTATGAATTCTGAAATAACAGGTCTCAGGAGACATGTGTGGTGTTGTGATCAGGTACGTGTTTAGCATCCAAAAATCGCGAGTCAAAAGATGCACCACGTTTGCATCTCAATTAACACACACACACCACACACGCGCACACACACACACACACGCACACACACACGTCATGCACAGTCCAAAAAACCAATCCTAGTGCCGCACGAGCCTTGGCGCTGCTTTCGGCTCATGAGTCAGATTTCTTTGGCAACAACTGTACTTGGTACTGAGTGGTTAGTATAAGTAAGATGGTGCGGACTCACCTAGAGTACACATTTCCCAGATCACTACACCAAATGACCAGCTGAGCAAAAGCAGAGAGACAGAGGGCAAAGTTATGTGAATGGTCTAACCGTATATCCGCAATCACCTGCGCGACCCCCCGAAATGGAATCATAGCTACTCCAAATATGTAAAAGCAAATCATATATGACCGCTGTGAAGCAAGCTGCAAATGTGTTTTTTGATCCCACAAAATGAATGATGTTTGCTTCAGGGATGATAAAAAACCTGACTGTTGCTACCCCACCCCTAAAGAAACACAGGTTCATTCACATAGCAACAGCAGTTGCGAAAGAGAACCGATAGCCAATACTGATGAGGAATTCTTTTAGTGCATTCAGGCTTTTCAGAGGCACAGACACACGTTGGCACAAATTCTTCCACTTACATATCATTTTGGACGCAAAGCGTGGGTGGGCTGATCAGACGCTCAATAGGCGCGTATCGAACAGGCGTGGATGGTGGCCGCCGATCGATCGTGGCCGACCAGGAGTGACCGAAATCGCAGATCTTCAGCACACCGCCCTGCCCTATCAGTATATTCCTTGATGCCAGATCACCATGAACCACCTGGAGGATGAAAACATAGGCGTTCAGAGAGAGAGAGAGGACATTAACCATGTATCCACTATGTGCTGACATAATTATAGAGTCCTCAATGTGCACAGCTAAAGCAGGATAACAAAGCAGCACCTAGGGTACCCTGTAAAAAGACTCCCAGTCTGTGGGGATTACCCTGGTAAAATAATAAATACCACTACAAGACTACTAGAGTGGAGGTGACTGAAAGTATGCAAGCAGCCTGCACCTGCACCTGTTCTTTGGAAACGCTCATCAAGCGCATGTACCGATGAGGGCGTACTCACCCCTTTGTTGCGCACAAACTTCATGCCCTCCGCCAGCTGATTGACAAAGTCGTAAAGCATGTATGGCGTGAGGTGTTCCCGCTGTTCCTGCACCGTATCAATGCTAGTCACCGATGGAGGCCGCGATGATTCGGTAACTGTCAAGCTGCTCGGTGTGGCGGATCGGAACGGCAGTTCGCGTCCACCGATGCACAAACAGTCGATGTAACCATGACAGTGGTGCTTCTTCGTCACAACCCTGGACTTGAGGTAGTCGAGCAGAGTGCCGTGTGGTGCGTACTCCAAGACAAGCCGACCGTTGAACTCCGAATCTGAAGTGTACAAACAGCAAACATGCAGGTGGCTTGGCACACTTCAATGCTACCAGTTTCGGCCTCTTTTGTATCTGCTGCGCCGAAACAGCCAAAGTAGTATTGCTTGTGGATTGAGTAGGTGCTTGGCATATAATTTAAGCTCATACAGAATCTGTTTGTCCACAAAACTGTTTCTACACAGCAGCAGGAGCAGTGCATTTCGATTACCCCATTGCCAGTTTCCTTTCTGCGAATGTTATGCCACCAGCAGTATGAAACTTGTAGTGATTCTCACACTGGGAGAATGATGTGAAACCTTTGATTCGGTATCTTTCCATGTTTAATTTGTTCTAGTACCCCCCCCCCCTCCCTCCCTCCCTCCCCCTCTCTGCCCCACCCTCCCCCTCTCTCCTTCTTTCCATTGCACAAGGTACATGTACGTGATAGTCAGTCATACCGTGCTGCATCAGGCTGCTATATTTGACTATCATCTTGATGACGTTCCTGTGCCCAGCGTCGTTCTCCTGTAGCAGCAGCATGACTTCGTAGTAGGTGCGGTGCGGGTCGGGCCGCGGCGAAACAGGTGTCCGTGCCGACGTCGTGGACATTGGAGACATTGGAGACGTAGCCAGCGCGAGCGACTTTGGCCGTGGTGCCACTGGCGGTGGGGCTGACGGTGTTGTCGGCGTTCGTCCGTGTGCCGGGGAAAACGGGCCGAAAAACCCACCGCTTCCCCAGTCAGGATCATCTGCAAGGATGCATGCATGGACCCATCAGAAGATGGCAGAGTGAACGATACGAACGAAAGTCCCGTGGAACAAAAAAATGTTAATCTCAATTCAGAGCTCCATGCTAGCAATAATCTGAAGCTGAAGCTCTGCAAGTCATCCATCGAGCACTCTCGGATCAGCAGTCAAGGTTCTTCTATGAATGTGTACAATACAATACAATACAATACACTCAAGCTATTATGCATCGTAAGGTAATAGCCATGTCTCGTTCAATTGTTATTCTGTGTTAGGAATGCTTATTCCCAGTAATGTGACGATGCAAATTACTTGCCTGAGAAGGGGAAATCCCTGTGTACACGCAACTTCAGTAGGAAATTTGATTTGTTACCATATCTATTTTCGTTGAAGTTCTCTTTTGTTTGGCTTTCCGATCTCAATGAAAACAGGGAAGTTGTATGGATACATGAGTATTAATTTATTGAAACATGGTACCGGTAGGTTGTATGAGCGAACCTACCGATGGACATGAATGGGTGAGAACACACATCAGTGCACATTGTATTCCTGAACACAATACACATTAGACTCGGGTGGAGAGCCCAGGATTAATTTATAAGAGGAAAAGAGGAAAAGAGGATAATATAGCGTGACTTGTAGCTCTCTGGTCCTCTTTTCTTCTTACAATCCACAATGAGAGTCTGAACACAAGACAGGATGATGTCCGTACCTTTAGAGACGACGAGTACAGCCGGCTCTTCCAGCATCACCTTGCCATTCACCATTGTCTTGATGATCACGTAGAAGACACGCGATGTTGATCCGATGCTCAGCTCCTTGAGGTGATTCATGCTGAACACGGATTGGTAGGACTTCAGGTACGGAGTAATGCGCCGCCAGTTGTACCAGACAACGTACACAAGTATCAACACCACTGGAATGCCGGCACCCAGGCCGATTGCGGTGGACTTGGAGATGTTCTGCCAGGACATTAGGCTTTCTGGCTCTGCAAGCAAAGCATGTAGTGTGCGAAGAGCATGGCTATTACTTGAAGTAGTCTCAATGAACACCAGATGAATTGAAATACGTATCAGTTGTTCTTCTGTGCTTCACATTTGATGTGATCTCCAGTGTTAGTTTGGCAGCTGAGGATCACATCCATGATCACTGGGCTGAGCAGCCACTGGTGCCCTGCAACTCACCTCACACTACACCCACCAGTACCACCCATGCTGCTCTTGTACAGGGTAGAGTTCTCTTACCAACACTGTAGAAAGACAGGTTCAGTGCCAAACTGTGACCAATGTGCACAGGGAATTTCTCAAAGTTCATCATCAAAGGGAGAAATACTAGAAGGTGGCATATTGCCGTTGGGTTATCCGTTATGGGCCATTCACACGGCGTGCAAACTCAATTTTATCGTACCGTTTCCAAGAACATTAACTCGCATACGATAAACTTGGACACGCGCATGCAACTGTTTGTTGAACTTGGCCGGGCCCTTGTGCTCACGATTATACTTTGCACGCGAGCAAAAGTGTCGGTTGTTGAAAGTGCACGCTGCAAATGTAGTGTGTGAACTATTATCCTCCAAAGGAGAATTCGAAATTTAAAATTTCCCGGCATTTTCAGGAGGTCACTATGGATACATTGACGCGTGCAACGTTTTCCCAGCACATTGTGAACTGGATCACGGTTTGCAAGTGATATCTTGGTCACACGCGTGCAAGTGTTTGCACATCATGTGAATAGCCTATACATCAGTAATATTAGAATGCTTTGCCTTACCGTGGACTTTTTCTGTGGGGTGATAGGCAATCTTTGTTCTCCTGTGTCGGAATCCATCAGTGTCCAGCCAGGACACCGAGCAGGTGACGTTACGCGAGAGCGCCAGGAGCACGTTGAGCTGTGTGGTGGACACGAACAGCGTGCTGGACCAGCGCAGGCCTGCACTCACCACCTCACTGGCCGTGCTCCTCCAGCGCCACTGCACGTCACCACTATCTGCTGCTGGCAGTCGTGCATCCAAGTAGCAGTGCATGACGAGACCATCGTCGGTGTGGTTCAGCCGCACGCCTAGAGTGATGTTTGGATCCGACGAAGGCTCTGCAGGAATGTGCATAACACCAGCAAGGCACAGTCACTCAACTACTATGAGAGAGCGTCAGGGAATTACTGTATTGCCTCGATTGTAAGTCGCAACCCCATTTATTGTGTTGATACATTCACTTAAGTGGTGATCATGCTCGATTGTAAGTCGCACGCCCTTTGTTGGTCCTGAAGTTGAGGGTAAAAGGGTAAGACTTATATTCGGGGAAGTACGGTACACACTGATGATTAGTGTGTTATTGTTTGACTGTTATTTGAGGTCACATCCCTAACTGGCTGCTATGTTTTTTTACATGTGCGCAACAAAGTCACGAAAGAAAATATAATATAATTATATTTTTCTTTCGTGACTTTGTTGCGCACATGTATATTGGTCAATGGCATCCTTTGTGAATGCACTATTATGCTATGTTGTTTTCCTCCTTTTTTGGCGGCCATCAAGCAACAGCTTCAATGGCAATTCAATTTAATTCGGTAAGAAAACCCGCGTTCATGCAGTGTACAAAATGCTTGCGTACGAGACTGCCCCACTGTACAACCAGTGCTGTGGAAAATGATCGATAGCAGATTCACTCCAAAGCAGCGTACACATACTCACCCTCCTCTGTAGGTACGAAAGCCACGGCCTCAGCGTCTCTCATTCTGTCATTCCAGTCTCTCCACTGAGATCGGCACAGCACGCTGCCCTGGGCCTCGCGAAGGTCATACACTTGTTTGTGCGAGAGCTGGAGCAGTGACGACAACCCGTGGCTGGTCAGGAGGGGTTGCTCGCTAGGTTCTTCAAGTGCACTGCTTCCATTCGTGAACCATTTCCAAGTGACTGGCCAGTAGACTTCATGACTCAACTCACATCGAATTGATCTGCTGGATAGCCGGTCAACACCAATAGAAACGTTCTCGTGAACTATGAATGTTTCTACACAGTAGCAAACAAACAAACAAACAGAGAGGTTGGACACAGCTGATAATATGCCGGAGAAGCACCAATCGACATGGATCATTTTTCAAAACATTATTTTAAGAATTCATTTCCCGAACTCGAGCATATTGTACGGAAAAAGAAAAGCATAATTGTACGTGGATGTCGCTGTCTTCTCACCTGTTTCGAGTGCGATCACCACCTGACTAGGCCCGTTGCCGAGAACACGATTGAGAATGCTAAATGTGTAGTTGCCAGCCAGGTGATCACCATCAGACGGTGTTCCCAGCGGTGAGACGAGCTTTCCCGTCACCGTTGCTGTATACAGGACACTCTTGCTCACGGTGTACTCCAGAAGGATCGTTGAGTAGTTATCCAGGCGAACGCTGATATTGGACTGTGAGTCTGGGTGAAGACGATATGTGGAGTCGATTCCATCGCCGATTGGCAGTGTATTTGGCAGCGTCACTTGAACCTCGGGCAGGGGAAAGCCTGTTATGGCCACATCAGCTAGGATCACTGTGGTGTTGGACTCCACTAGAAGCTGTTGCTTGTTGCTGGTAATTGTCTGCGGGTCTGTGAACAGAAGGGAATGGCATGCAAACCAGGAGTAAGAAATGCAGGCAGAAGAGAACGTTTCATTTACAACACTCCACTTGTCCAGCCTAGTACCAACGTCTTAGCAATCCGGTCACTTGACAGCCATTGTTCTGAAGGGGTGCTCTTTATCAGTTAGCTGGCATTACATGCCTTCTCAGAGCGGCCGTCAGATTTGCCATGTCGCGATGCCTTTCTCTAGACCTTAATATCTGGGCTGAGCAATGAACTTCTACCCATTGTAATGTGCTGGTGACTGTACTTACAGAGTTGAATAAGCTTCACTGACGCTTGGAAGAGGGTGCCGTGCTGTCGCACACGGCAGGCGTACGTGGAGCCGTTGATGCCATCCTCAGGGCCTTGCACGGACACGACAGCGGACTGTGCCAGGCAGTCGGTACATGTTGTGTTACGTACTGCTGCCAGTTCCCGCTGGGTCAGATACTCCTTGATGGGAGTATTCTCCCGCCATAGTTCAATGTCTGTGGCATTGCCAGCGCGCATGTTGCAAAGCAGCACGGCTGAACTGCCAACGTTGGGTGGAACGAAATATGTTCGCACACCGCCAACCTCTCGTTGGAGCACCTTTGCTGCCGGTAAGAACACTTTCATGTCTGGTCTCGAAACTGAACAGGTGCGTACGCATGCAATAACACACAAACACACGAACACACACACACACACACACACATGCACACACACACACGCACACACACACAAACAAAGGCGTGCGTGAATGTCAACACGGAGATCAAAGTCCATACATTAAGTGATTAGACAGGGGCGGTGGGAAGAGAGTCCAAGGTTTCACTCATTGGAGGTTGGGCAGTGCTCCAACGAGAGTTTTTTTGGAATCTCTCATGAATTACTAGTAAGCGCAATTTAGAGTTCGCATCAGTACTCCGGAACGAATCAAGCAAAACCGGACGTGCTGACACAGGAGATTGTGGATTTTGGTGCATGAGTACGAGTACAGGGTGTGGCATAGTCAGGCCACAGAATGAAGGCAGCACGCCACACACTGCCCCTTAGACACAGCGGCACACTAGCAGCACGCCACACACTGCCCCATAGACACAACTGCATGCTCTTCTTTATAAGCTCCTCGGTTCTGACTGCGGCTGGAGGATACGGTAAGTGAGATCGTGAAACCAGCACGGGGGAAAAACAGTCTCTAAGGTATACGTATAGTTCTACTTACCAACACGAACTTCAACAACTGTATCATGTCTATCCCAAAAGCTTTTTGTTAGGCTGATGAAAATTCTGTAGCGTCCAGAGTCTGCGTCTGTTGTTGACTTAGTTATTGTATGTGCAACCAACAGAACATTTGTTGCTGAGCTTTTCTCATAGTAGTTTCCATAACTTGAATCGAAGTCATTGCCATCGCCGATTAACTTGTCGATTTCAATGCCGTACATGCGTCCTGGTTGGACGTAGAACTTGGCTCTGAGTACCAGTGGAGCGTTCTTCACGGCATTAACCTGTGCAGTGTCCATAGCATCCATGGTATTCCCGTGCGTCCGTGACATTCTCCACACTCCTAGACCAGAGCAAAACAGAACACACACTTTAATACTTGCTTTAAACAATGAACCATTGTCTATATTATTATTGACGCTTTGACAATGATATGACCACTCAGTTGAATAATGGTAATGGTTTGCAAATACAGGTACTCAGACTCAGACGCATTCCAATCACCAGATCGCTCGCTGTGATGACCGCTCAGTTTTGTTGCTGGCGCAGCAGTGCCTCCGTGACACCATGTTCACATGCACGCACACACGTGCGTGTGTATGTATGTGCATGATTGTGCGTGCAAGAATTAGTTGGTTTGTTTAGCGCCTCTCTCGGTGTCTCGGTGTCTCTCACCAACTAGCAGTATACAGTATCCGGTGCATCTTTTCATTTTTGTTTTGTTTGTCATTCTCCGCCTGACCGCCACAAGTGAATACTGTGGGTCACGTCTCAACACAGCTGACCCGGACTTGAAAGTGCAACTATTATATTTACATTCACAACACCATACTCCATAAGGGGCCGTCCAAGGTTACCAATAGTATTTTCAAAACGAAAAGTTTTCGTTTGGGGGTGGGTGGGTTTGAAGGAGTTTCGTTTTAAAAATAATTATTGAATCCAGATGGAGAATGCCCAGTTACTTCTGGATGTCGAAAATTGACATCAATATTTTATTGGAATTCGTTTTACCTGCAGAAAAGATAGGTGGGTGGGTGGGTGCTGAAAAATACTAAAACTTTTCGTTTTGCAAAACCTATTGGTAACCCCGGACGGCCCCTAACGAGGAAGTTTGTTTTGGATAGATGTTCCATACCCTCCAGACAGCCGTTCCGTTCATTAAGAGCTCCTCAGTGGAGTTAGACAACGAATGGATAGTAGATACAGGAATGAGTATATTTATAGGGCCGAGTTTGTCGCTGCTTCTGAGTTATTTATTCCATTAGGAAATTAGAGGCCACAGAGTCCAAATTTGAAATTGAAATTTATTGTATTATTGTATGTATTCCACACATACCTTCTGGAACACTGTACGGCAACATGCTGATGACAGCAGCACTGGCCGTGGCCTTGCCATAGTCCACGGAGCACTGCAACGTGCCTATGCGTACCGGTACCGAACACAGGACCCTTCTGGTTGGCAGTGTGTCGGTCGCTGGATCCCCGGAGCCTGCCAGGGTGCCATTGCAGCTCTCGGGTATCTCCGCCGCTGCTGCACGGCTGCAGTTCTGTGTTGTCCCGTCCAGGGTGGCGATCACGCTGTAGCCGTGCCCTGACACCACGCTACAGAACACCGACCCGCGAGTGTCGGGGCGCACTAGCAGCACTCCATGACTGGGTAGCCATGCGGTGTGTTGGTGTGGGGAAACGATGACACTCATCCTCGGCCGGTGAACTGTAGGGGGGGGGGGGGGTAATCACAGGAAAAAACTCGGATAGGTTCAACAATTAGTTTAGATATTAAACTTTAATTATTCTGCACATCATTCATTGCATGTTATATTGATCATACTGAACCACCTTGTTTATATCTCCAATAGAAAATGAAAGCATGCCTGCCGATCTGCTTCACTGTATCACTTCACATGCAGGTGTTAAACTTGATGACAAACACGGATTGCTGATGCAGGTCTCACATGCTCTCTTGGTTGCGCCCGGTAAGGACACATGAGATCATTCTGCTTGAGTGTGTGTTGCGCTGCAGACTGCAGGAGGTGTTGTCTTTGAGGTTTTGCACGTGTTAACAAAGTTGACAGTCGTATGCCACTGAAATTGTACAAGTATGTTATGGGGATGCTCAGTGAGAGCGTTGAAACCCAAACAAACAAAATTGATTGTATTAAATACAATCAATTTTGTTTGTTTGGGTTTCAAATTCAAACGCTCTCACTGAATAATAATAAATTGTATTATCCTCCACTGCTGCTTACCGACGCGGACTGGCATAATTCTCTCATGGGCCTCTGCGTCGACGAACGCATCGTTCTCTGTTGTTTTGTCGGAGCGAGCGATTTGCCATTTGCAGACGTACAACTTTGTCTGCAGACGGGCTGGTATGGTGGCGCCGACAATGACTTTGTTAGTGTTCTTATCGATGAGGCCGTACGAGGGTCGGGCGAGATTCTCGCCATCCTGCGACTCCATGAGTATTGTGTACGCGTGCGGCCTCTTGTCCCACGGCAGCTTGCAGGTGAAAGTCATGTTGTCACCTTTGAATGCAACCACACTGTAGTACTCAGAAGACAGCGTCCAGTTACCTGGGCAACAACAGCAACAGTGACCAATTAGCTTCTTTTCTTGGGTTTTTAATTATTTTTGAAAATGCTGGTATGATGTTCAATCAGCACGGAGTACCGAGCAGAACCGATGATGGATAGCATGGCGGTGAGCAATGTACCTAATGTTTTGTAGGACACGGGTACGATGGAGGTGTGCGAAGAACAGAGAGTGGTTCAGAACGTGGGTAGCATGAAGGTGTGCAAAGAATGGAGTGCAGAGCATGGGCAGGACAGAGGGGAGGAGGGCAAGGTACATGTACATATTGCAATGCAGGACACAGGTGGGGGGGGGGGAGAGGTGGGCTACAATGCACAGAATAGGGTGCTGGACATCATGGGTGGGGTAGAGGGTGTAATGCACTCAACAGGTAAGATGTGTGCTACTCATCATGCCAATGTATATAGGCAATGCGACGGCTTTGGAGCCTGATAGCTGGCAGATCGAGCACCAGTATTTCAAGGGATGCAAGTATTGCACAAGTAAGTGTAACATGTTCTTTACGGAAATGGCTCACCTTCTTGAAATACAAAAAGTTAAGAATAGTACATAAAAACCAGTTTTGTGTGGGTGAGTTATCGGTGTGACCGTGACAACAACTGCACAGTCATGCGCTACATAGTTATTGATGAGACTTTCCAGACCGGCAAGTGATATGATCAAAAGACACCTACATTTGTTCATGGCAAACAGCCAGTACTCACGCACATGCCGCAGTGAGTCATCACACACACACACACACACACACACACACACACACACACACACACACACACACACACACACACACACACACACACACACACACACACTTGTACTTGTTGCTCACTGCCAAAACTGGTCACGTGGGTCTCCCCGGGAGAGGGGAGAGAGACTCAAGAGGAATCTTGGAAAAATGACTCAATTGGCTATTGAACCGCCCAACGACTGACACCCCCTGAAATCCCCAAAACTCTGGGTGGACTTGAAGATGATCCCACTTATGGGCTCACCACACCTCAGCAAGTGGGTGAGGACAAGGTGCAGAAAAAGGATTGACGGCATCAGGGTATCCGTCCCGGGATCCAACTGCAGTTACCCCTGCCCCCAGTGAAGGTAATACTTGCAACTAGTGTGGGTGGCTAAATCAGAGTGGATCTGATATAAGCTTCACTAGCACCGTTGATTACACAAGAGTTAATCTAGCCAGAAGCAGTCCATGGTTAACAGGTATGTATACTTCAAACAGAAAGTATATGAACCCTGGAACCAACAAAGACACACGCACACACACACACACACACACACACACATATATACACACACACACACACACACACACACATGTAAGGGGACATCTAGACCAAGCATGGGACATTGACTGCCAATGAACACCTGAAAGGCAGTCCGATGCTCGTTAAGAAACCTATAGCAGAACTCACTGTGTGCCATCTTCACATGTAATACATCTGTACCATTGGAATGGGCTGTTTCATGATCTGGAGAAAGAAACCAGAAAGAAGCGTAAGCAGCTCTGCATGCGATTTGAGCATTTTACCCCAAAGTGTAAGTGAACAGAAGGCTGCTATTCACACAATGCTTGGTACAGTTACTGCCTCAGAAACCCCAATCCTGCAGACAGCTAACTGTCTCCGCCAATGAAGCTTGGTCAGTGTAGCTACGCTCCGTAGAGAACAAGAGCTGACCGCCATTCCGGGAGGAACCTCGGACAGAAGCTAAGCTCACCAGTGCGGTAACACTCATCTTGCTCGAATGATTATGGAGGCCAAAGCATGAAGCAATTCCATGCAAAGAATATGCAAAGAATATTCGATTTTATGCTACACCACTTGGTGGTGGGTCTGATCTACTCACCTCCCACCGTTTAGGCGCTGCATCTGCGCCTTTGATCCTAGAGGGTGGTGGCGTTCCCACGGCGGATGCGGAAAACTCGGCTGAACCGTGAAATTTAATTTTATGCTACACAGTACCTAGTTTGGAACTAAAAAGAGAAAGTATTCAGCTCCAGACCTTGCCTACACCTGCTCAAGCCTGGAGCCTGAAGATTGGATTTCATGAAGTGCATTGTTTACAGTCAACTTTGCATACAACGACACTCGGCGGGGCATCAGAAAAGTGTCCTTATTCGCGAAGTGTTCTTACACCCGCAGTCTCATTATATGCTTTACAGTTGGATGGGACTTTGCTCTGGGCACGGAAATTCTGTCGTTATTCGCGAATTGTCGTGATATCCGCAATCGCTATTAGCGAAGTCGACTGTATAATGTCAAAAGCATGTTCACAGCCTTGAGCCATTCACACATGTTTCTTTGCGCAAACTACACATAACAATAGCCATGATTGTGGTTATATTGAAGCAGCCGTAGTGCCACAGACATTACCACACAAATTGATGGAACATGTCAACGTGTTTGGATTTGTAGGTGTGTTATTCCAAAATCGATATTTTATTGTGGTTATATTTTCGCTTCGTTCTCTACTCACTTGAACCATGCACGGCTGTGATAGTTCATGTGTGAGTACGATCATGGGCCTGCAATAGAGCTACAGCTGTACTTGATGTATGCAAGTAAACTTGTCGATACGGTTCAAAAACTCAATGTTGGCACCCTTCAGTGTGTTCCCAACTCACGGCTTCAGGAATGGCTTCTAGCAGGGAAAGGCACCAGGAAACCGCTGAAAACGTCACAAAGGAATGGGAAGAGAGGTGCACTGGAGCTGTTGTTACTAGCCATGTTGTTATCTTTTGAGTGTGTTTACCAAGCTGTTGTTCAGTCACAGGACAAAGGATTTATTCCTAGTCTATATTTCTTCACCTGTGTATGAGTAGTAAGCACACACGCATTTTAGAGGCTTATTCATAGCTGGGGCAAAATGAGTGTTGGCTGGACGAAGAGTACAATGGTACCCTGCACTGTGTTTGGTTGTGTATGCTTGGCAGCACGAGCTATTTGTGGATAATATGGGCACAATCAGGGCACAAACACTCCCTGACTCATCACTGTCATCTGCCACTAAGCCAACAACTATTACTTTTTGTATGTGCATCCACAAAACACACTCATTACCATCACTAGACAGAAACACACACACACAAAAAGGGTCACTACACACGAACAGAGAGAGAGTGTGTGTGTCCGCAGATGGTTCAGTGTGCCCCCTCTTGAGCTGTCAGCTGGCCACTTCATATCCACTTCCAGGATATCAGAGAAAGCGCACCCAGCCACCAGAGCGTGAAAAGTGCGCCAAAGTCAAGGTCACTCAAGCGTGTTACTTGACAGAAGAAGAAGACCAGGACGAATCTTGAAGCTCAAGAGGGGAGATTGCTCTTCCCCGAATTCAAGTGCTTCATGCAATCAAGACTGCCTATCGTTGAACACATAGCTGTTCATTCAACCTCCAAAGTGAGAGTACACACCGGGCTGGTGGCTACGAACATGTTACCTATCCGTCCTTAGTTCCACTTGTTAGTCGAATACCAAAGCACTTCAACTTACTCATTCATGTCCAAGAGCCGTACTCCACCACTTCCAGACCATCTGAAAATTCGAAAACCTTCTCCATCCGTAACACACACGGGTCATGCTGAAACTATCAGGGAATAGTCCGTCTTGTTTGTATTGAAGTGTCGTATTTTGCTCTGGTTATGACAACATCATGGCCATACTTTCAACAGCACTAAAACATCTTTTGATGCGGTGCTAAATTCGACAGTTGTCGCCTGTGTTCTGAACCTAAGGTTCGAGTCCCTGGAAGTGTGATACTCCGCTCTAGGGTGATTTCTACGCCTTCCGACTACATGTAGTTGCATGGTACATTGAGCCATGATATTCACGCTAACACATGGGCAAAATCAAAATCATAATCGTCCGACAACTCACCTTCGCCTTGGTTGTCGTTTCGCGGAGCTAGCGACCAAGCCTGTCCAGCAAGCAGCAATACTGCAAGAAAGACGAACTGCCATCGAAGAGGTCGAGCCCCAATCATTGTCTCTTGCGGTTCTGGCAGGGCTCTATTCTCTAGACGTGTCCAACAAGTCGGTTCAACCTCGCTGCGCTGAAGTGCGGGCAACAAGGAGACATGCAGAACCTCCGCCGGCCTTGCACGCCCGTCTGCAACAGTCAACAGCGCGAAAGCGGAAAACGCGCCAAAGGCGGTATAGCAGACAGGTCGGATTCGCGTTACAGCCCCCGCACTCACTCGGCCAGCACCGTCTCCGAACGATAGCCCCGCGGGAGTTTCAGGTCATCGGAAATGCGGACCGGCGAGTGGATCAAGGAGGTGTTACCGATCACGGGGTGAACCGTCACCTTGTCGTCTACCGCGTCTCGACCAAGTCAACCATCCGAAGTTTTGTCACCTGCAGAAGTAGAGCAGCGAGCTCTGCTCTTTCATGAATCCACTCTTACTCCTAGCCAACCAGTACGCTTTCCCGATACTGTAAACTGCAGCTTGACCGCTGCCTAGCGCTTCCCTGTCATATCAGATTCTGACGGTGTAAGTGGTTTGTGCGTGCATTTACAGCATACTGTATGCGAACGTGTCTACTGGCAAGCCAACGTAGAGTGCCAAGCAAAGGCTATGACAAACCACTCTGCCTGAGCACAATACCACGGTCGCATTATTGATTGCTACTTGCTTCATGCCATCCGGTCATCCACCACATTCATCAACGCTATACTATAGCAGGGCACGCACACGACAAGTGAAATTAATGATACTTCCAAGGGCATGCATGTCTACGTGCACACATCTACATGTACATGTAACTAGTGTAAGTAATAATAAATCATGTGCTCCTTGTGTTTTTTCGGTATCAGCCTCTTGTCCGGGCAAATGTGCTGCTTGTGTTGAGGTAAGTGTCTATGCGTACAATACTGCACGATTGTATTATGTACATGATGTTGCCCGCTGTCTTCTTCCAATTCCACCTTCTTGTGGCGGGAGGGCATCAAGGCAAAGGCTAGCAGTGCCACATGCACCACAGTTGGTGAATTGCTACTGGATAACGGATTCCCGGCCGCGCAGACGTGAACAGACGGAACGTCGCCCAAATACGGGTGCAGGTGTCAGGAAGCATACCCATATCCATGACGGTCGTTGTCTGTCCAGACGACATTGCATAGCCATTCTAGCTTGGCCCTGCGCCGCTGTAGATCTACATCAGTACATTGTAGTGCTGCATAGACAGGTGCTCTCTCTCTCTCTCTCATGCAGCACAGTTGGATTCAGAGACATCATTCACAATTCTCTCGCTGATTAATGCCTCTACGATCACCTTGTGATTATGAGTTATACATACATACATACATACATACGTACATACATACATAGATTGGGTAGACAGGTGTTCATGTATCCTCAGACTGCGTAGACTAGCTCAACGTTGCAACGCTGGTGTATGGGTGAATAGAGCCAGCGACCGGTTGCCGTGTCCGCATTGTGGTGTAGTCACACCTGCTGATTGACCTGCAGACCTACCAAGTACCATGTTATGTGCTTCAGTTGAATACCATGGCTATTTCACTGGGATTGAAGTAACGGACACACATAATTGAACAAACGTTTCGGAGGCAGCAACTTTAAGATGGCAATCAAGAGTACTAACTGTGCGGTAGCCATGCTTTATTGCCATAGTAACAAACAGGCGAGAGCAATAATTATATCGAATGCAATCATTGCACTGTTACGACAAAGAAAGCGTTTCCAGCACCGTGTTCCGAATAACTATCTGATCACGTGATCAGGCGAGTATCTCCGTTTAAACTATGTAAACAAGCGTTTTTCTGAGACAACAACTTTAATATATTACTGCTCTAGCCTGTGTTGTTACTATTGCAATACAGCACGGTTACCGCCCAGTTAGTACTCTTGATTGACACACAAAATACATATAATATTAACTGGTTTGAGGGAAAGGGACAAACATGTAAGTATTATTATTCAGAGCACAACAGAGGTAACGTGTAAGTATACCATTGCTGTACCTAGGGTAGGTGTCTGTATTATGTATTTTGAGGCAAAGGGAGGGGGGGGGGGGGGCGACTTACACTCCAGTGCGGCTTAATTAGTACTCCGAAAGATACGGTGGCAACGCAGTTCGGTGTCCCAATGTAACTGTAATAGTATACTGGTATACTGGGCCAGCATAATCATTGTCATGCATATGCATGCTGTAAGCGCACTTGAGAATCGCGCAGTGTGAAAGGAAGAAACTGGCAAATGGGCCAGCCCATTCTCAAAATACACAACATGGTCGCGCCTTGGACCAGCAACTCCTTTGAAAATTACACGTACTGGAATGCCTTTCCAAACGGGGCGAATAAAAACAAAGCATCGAGGCTGGGAATGCTGCTTTCCGAATCATTATTTCGAAAACAATTCAATGCCGTTGAGGGAGAGGACTACACTGAGATGATAAACAATCATCTTGATCGGTATCTCTGTGAGTTGCAGAAACCCTGAAGAGACGAATAATTTGCAGATACATGTACCGGTACGTACTACCTCTTGAAGCAGCGTTGGCGATCACTATAGTCTACAGTGGACGTCAGATACTGGTAAATCATACATGTACATGTATGTGTCTTTTCTGGCAACGGTTGGACACTGTGAAGTATGCTGTGGTGGTAATGGATATTGTTTGTGATATTGCCGCACATGCTGCTACACCTGATGGTTCAAGAATACATGAGCATGCTTGTACATGTACATGTATGTGTTCCCGTGTGTGGTAACTTGTTATTGTAACGTAATTATCAACTACTTGTAGTACAGTCTGTCCTCTTCACCACTGTCTTCACACTTATGAATGTTCCACAGCATTATTATTCCATACTCACAATTCACACACAAACACAGCTCCTCATTGCTCTACCTCCCTTTCTCTCCGCACGTACCGTGGTGTCATCAGATTTCCTACTCTCTCAGATTTCCTACTCCTTTACTCCCTAAAATTATAATATACACACCTACACCTCACCGAAGGATGCACCCAGTGTGCTGAAAGTGCTCCGAATGCCGCAGAGGCAGAGCCTGCACCTGATAAAGTTCTGGTTCTAGTGGACACGTTTCTCACCACTTCCACCCCCCCCCCCCCCCCCGGCCGTACTTCACGGTCTACCTGTACCAGTCAGTACCTTGCTGTTTGCATTTACAGTAAAACCTGTGGCTAACGACCACCCCTTGGGGCTAGAGAAAGCGGTCTTCAGTGGCAGGTGGTCCTTAGTTAGAGGTTTGCACCGCAAAACCATAATTATAATGAATGTGAGACCGTCCATGCCTGTCGAAGTGGTCTGTAGTACTACTACCAGGCTGGTCGCTAGTCACGGTGGTCGGTAGTACCAGGCTGGTCGCTAGTCACGGTGGTCGGTAGTACCAGGCTGGTCGCTAGTCACGGTGGTCGGTAGTACCAGGCTGGTCGCTAGTCACGGTGGTCGGTAGTACCAGGCTGGTCGCTAGTCACGGTGGTCGGTAGTACCAGGCTGGTCGCTAGTCACGGTGGTCGGTAGTACCAGGCTGGTCGCTAGTCACGGTGGTCGGTAGTACCAGGCTGGTCGCTAGTCACGGTGGTCTTTAGTTACAGGTTTTACTGTAGTTTGATTGTTCACCCTTCATTAATTATTGCTTGGTGAAAGAGGAAAGTGTTTTTGCGGCAAAGATACCATAATCATACTGGTTTAATGTTCAATCTGAGTATTAAAGTGTAAATGGCTGCGTTAAAGAACATGTACATGTATGCGGAGAAAACGAACCGTCCATGCAATTACAGGTATGAGATTTCTCAGCACACGGATTTACTGGCGCCGAAGAGCAGGTCCGACTGCCCATGCCAGGGCGCCCACCACTGCTGAAGGTCTCACACGCCACCAATATATCGGTTGGGACTGGCACATCCATCCGTGCAGATAGCAGGACGTGCGTGAGTGACTTTATCATGCTGATACATTTTGGTGTAGTTCAATGCATGTCGTACAGCAGTGCATCCATTGCTGTGTACATGTGGTATCGGAAAGGACTGGGAGGAGTGTAACATGGTGGGTCCATGGTGGAGCAAGGTGGAGCGCTGCAGGGTGGAGCAGCTAAGACGAGATGAGTTTCATTTTTTGTTCATACTTGATAATACCTTTATTTACATGTACCGGTGCGTTCTACAAGACGTTGTGCTCAAATATGGTCGGTGTGACCTGTGGGGAAGGGGGTCCGGCCGACCTGCTGGGACGACTGTCCGGCTAATGATGCAACTGCGGCCTGTTCAAATTGAAACATAACACAGTACTATAGCGAACGACTCTCAATGCATGGAACGATCAAAGTGCGAGGGAAATGGCCGAAGGTACTCGTGTTGAGCTACATGTAGGGACCGGCGGATTCTGCTCGAAAAGCAGTGAAATTGGCAGAAACATACAAACCTTATGGCGGGCAATTCCTCGAATTCTGCTCAATTTCTTTATCCACATACCAAACATAACATGCATGAAACTTACCAGAAAAAGTACCGAATTCTGCCAACTTTTCTGCCGGCAGAATCCGCCGGACCCAAGCGACATGTACATGGGTCCCATCTACAGTAGATACGTTGATGTGTGATAATCCGATTCAGCGTCGCAATAACAATTACAAACCGAACAAAGACGTGACGTATTGTTTGAACAAACCCATTTTGAGTAACAAAGACGTGACTGGTTGTAATCTTTCACAAAGCTACCCAATGGCAAGGAATCGTACGCGTGCATGGTTCTTGTTTGTATTCAGTATTTTGATTCGCAAATTCAAACGGGCATAGAACCCAATAACAAGAAAGTGAATATGAAAATTATAATGAGAATGAGAATTTACTATACTTAGATCTTCAGCGTAGAGTCAGCGGTACATCAGAGGGAGATCGGGTACAACAGAAAGAGTTCTGGTTGGTTATTTCAATTCGCACAATAAACGGTAACTAGGCCCAGTGGTATAAAGGCGAGTGGATAAGCCACATTTTAGAAAAGAGAGGACAGGAATTATGAAAGAAGAAGTATCTGACAGAGGAATCAAGCATGGTTGGTCCCAACCTTGGAGCACTGTCTCGAGCACTGAACTAGTCCTGATTAATTAAAGTGGGAACGCATGACCTGTCATTGTACAGTAGGTGCAAGTACCGGTAGTAATAATATTACTAATAATTATACAGTCGTAGTCACGTGGTTTGCTTCACTGTCCGAAGAGTGCTCAATACCCATGTGCAGTAGGGCAGAGCCTTGTAGTAGTACACAAGAGAGACAGTTATGTACATGAACACCATGCAGAAGGGGAGACTAGTGCATGGTGAACCCCCGCCACTTAGCGCTGATAGACCGTTTCGTGTGAATTGCTACTGTCATGTACACCTACTTATTAAATCGAAGTAAAATGTTTGTACTGATGTAGGCACAACACAACGTAGCTGTGTCTTTTTGTGGAACGATAGGGGGAGAAATGGCCTCCGTACCTGCCTCCAGTGCGCTCAATCATTGATCCCATTGAAATACTCGTTATGATTGTGGTGTGCGTTGATTGGCGCTGCATTCATGCAACCTTTTCGCCTGTCTATTCCTGGAGTGGATGCGTGTATGTGTACATGTACGTGCGTGCCTTCCGCGAGTACAACGTACAGTCATGCACGCATGGGTTATTAATTTTTTTTTATTTGGAGGACTCAAAGGCTGGCCGCCAATAAACCCACATTGCTTTAGCCATCCTGAATGAGGTACGAGTGGTTGTTGACCAAGATTCAAAACATGCGTACGCATCCAAAGACTATACAGATGATGGTGTGTTGCGGCTCCGAGGTTCACGACATTCATCAGAGGCAACTGATGAGTGTTGTTGTTGTTGTTGTTGTTGTTGTTGTTGTTGTTGTTGTTGTTGTTGTT
Organism: Sycon ciliatum; assembly: GCF_964019385.1. NCBI lineage: Eukaryota > Metazoa > Porifera > Calcarea > Leucosolenida > Sycettidae > Sycon > Sycon ciliatum. Next base: position 8,312,411 of record NC_088647.1, read on the forward strand.
GTTGTTGTTGTTGTTGTTGTTGTTGTTGTTGTTGTTGTTGTTGTTGTTGTTGTTGTTGTTGTTGTTGTTGTTGTTGTTGTTGTTGTTGTTGTTGTTGTTGTTGTTGTTGTTGTTGTTGTTGTTGTTGTTGTTGTTGTTGTTGTTGTTGTTGTTGTTGTTGTTGTTGTTGTTGTTGTTGTTGTTGTTGTTGTTGTTGTTGTTGTTGTTGTTGTTGTTGTTGTTGTTGTTGTTGTTGTTGTTGTTGTTGTTGTTGTTGTTGTTGTTGTTGTTGTTGTTGTTGTTGTTGTTGTTGTTGTTGTTGTTGTTGTTGTTGTTGTTGTTGTTGTTGTTGTTGTTGTTGTTGTTGTTGTTGTTGTTGTTGTTGTTGTTGTTGTTGTTGTTGTTGTTGTTGTTGTTGTTGTTGTTGTTGTTGTTGTTGTTGTTGTTGTTGTTGTTGTTGTTGTTGTTGTTGTTGTTGTTGTTGTTGTTGTTGTTGTTGTTGTTGTTGTTGTTGTTGTTGTTGTTGTTGTTGTTGTTGTTGTTGTTGTTGTTGTTGTTGTAGAAGTTTATTTAACGTCGCACCACAAACAGGCGATTTCGCCTCCTTTGATACATGTGGACGACAGAAGGAATGAGAGAGAGAGAGGGGGGGACAGGAGTACGGAGAGAGGAAGGGTAGAAATAAATAAGCAATCAACCTCAGGGCTACACCAAAGCAAAAACGGAATGGGAACATACTATATTATAGCAATAAAAACTGCTTTATGGCAGTTTTCTAAAAAAGGTTATTGTGTTCTAGTCCATGGACCGGACCCCGTGTAAAAAGTAAGAAATTAACGAAATGTGATAGCCGAAAATTAAAATTTCACACAAAACCTCACAATAATCACAACACTTGAAATGCTGCTTTCAACACTAAACTTGTACTGCACCAACAATTGGCAATATGCATGCATAGGAAAGAGGATCACGAGGGGAAAAGGTCTTCTATATGTAGCTTTTCATTCATTGGAAGTATGCTTCCACCTTGCGTTCGATGGACTTCTCGTGTGCTCTGGATGGCAGTCGTGAGTCAGTCAAGTGTCAAGTAAAGTCGGCGGAATAGCGCGAGCTCCGGTGTGGGGAGCAAACCATTCTTACAAATCATCGCCGAAGTCGCTACCACTACTTCGTACTGTTGTGCCCAGCGCGGGCTTGCGACTAGTTGGTTTGGAGGTGACAGCGTTGCGAATGACCGAGGGTCCTCGACGTCTGTCTCACCGTCCAGGAGCGACACTGACTCACGCTGCTATCTGGTGTTCACGAGGTGTTTGTCGCGCTGGAAGCGGAGCGTCTCTGTAAGTTTGTATCCCTGGTGATGTTTGTGCCTGGAGAGCACTATATAAGTGGTGCTCTTCAGGCACAATCTTCCTCAGCCTACTCAAGCTCAACTGATGAGGGGTGAATTCCCCGAAACACTGTGTATTGAGCAGGGAGTGGTGCTTTCTTGCAGGTTTGCCTAATTCTGTGGTTGGTTTTCCAACTCATTGGGTTGTAGTTTCCATCATGAGTTTGATTCCATCGTGAGTTATAATAATAATAATAATACGAAGTAGTGGTAGCGACTTCGGCGATGATTTGTAAGAATGGTTTGCTCCCCACACCGGAGCTCGCGCTATTCCGCCGACTTTACTTGACACTTGACTGACTCACGACTGCCATCCAGAGCACACGAGAAGTCCATCGAACCTTCGACTCGATATTGGGAATAGAGTCAGACACAACAACAACCGAAATCAGTACACCAAAAATCTGTCCTACAAAAAACAAAGGAACAAGAAAAACAAGAAAGACGAAGTACAAAGAATCCCCCAAAAAATTATTATAATAATAATAATTTAAAAATTCGACGAGGAGACAATAATTTTATTATGGCAATAAGTAGGACGAGCTGAAGCGACATGTGGACTACTTTATTAACAATGTAAGCGAACATTGTTAAACATTGTTAATAAAGTAGTCCACGTGTCGCTTCAGCTCGTCCTACTTATTGCCATATTTAAATAATAATAATAATAATTAGTCCATCAGCCAGTGGTGCCAACTGCCAAAGTGAGTCCCCTGTTGCACTTACAAATCGAACACCTGGAACTGACATCAATCGACAGCAAAAGCATCACTGAATCCGACCTGCCTACTTTCCTTGGCGAAACTCTTGCACTCCTTTTACAGTGCGCCTTGGAAGTTCGACAAATTTCTTCTTCTTCATCAGCCATTACGAGGTTTTCCATCCGTTTTATCAGGACATCCAATGCGTCTTCAGTGAAAAACGTGGAGGTTTGTCAACGTTTGGTGTGGTTTTCCGTGGCGATCGACCTAAAATCGCGAAATAAATCGCCGTCGATTTGAGCAGAGGTGAGTTGGCTTGGAGCACGTACAGATTCAAAAAATATGTGTACATGCGCACCGGGAAGAAGATGAAGATGCTCACCATTTTCAAATAACTAATTCAAAAAACTACATGACTATTGTCAAGAGTGGACTCTTGCTATTGTAGTTACTTGTTTGCAACTACAATGGTATCAAGTAGATAATCAAGCGAGGTACAGAGGGATTAATGGCTGATCAAAGCCCAAGGGACCAGCCCGAGGGCTTTGATCAGTCATCAAGCCCGACTGTACCTCGCTTGAATATGCTTCAGACGATCCCCAACAATTTTTTGGATTTTGAATTCAATCGCTTTATTCTTTGGGTGATCTCGAGTGTGGTAGATAGTACTTCGAAGTAGTACAACTGTAACTGTACTACTACCTGGTTGCAACATGTTCAAAGCAGCCTTGCCTTTATTTCAACTGTTTGCTGTCAGCATCCAGAGCCATGGCGTTTGCTAGTTGGTCGTAATGGAGAAGAGAACTGCAGGGCATTCACTCGATGTACAACATCCATCGCCGCAGATTCCTTACTTTTAGCTCTCCACGTTCCTTATTTTTCCAGGGATCAGGACCTTCCCGGGGTGATTCCATTCAGGGTGGAAGCGTAGATCACTTTTGCCAAACAGTAAAAACTACGCTTCAAACCTGCTTTACATGACTCGGGGTGCACACTTCGGAAACCCGAAGGTGGATGATGTTCAATACTACAATTGTAGCTCATTGTAATCTTCCTGAAGGTATGTTTTCGGATGCTCAATTTAAATAGAACAGTGAAAGAGATGTGTAATGGAACAACACTCTACAAGTAGGCGAACAACAATTTTATTGTAATTTGAATCCAGGCACGCGTGTAATACGGAAACTGCAATGGTTTACACTGCAAATCTTCTCGATTTGCAAGATTTTCCCGTAATTCACAAAAATCTGAAAGTTCATTCCTGAAACAATAAACGCGCATGGCACTGATTGGAGATTGGGTTTAGGTCACAACAATGGCTGTCGATGAAATGCCAAAAATGGTCACTTTGTCGGCTTCCCCCTGCAGAGCGTGCAAGTCGTTTACTCTTTTTATTTGCGGATTCGGTGTACAGGGTACCTAAACTCCCCATTGAGGCCAAAATCAAGTATTCGATTTCTAAGTGCAACAGGGTGCTTGAATTTGACGACTTCTGAGTTCTTGGCTAATGGGGGGGGGGGGGGGGGGGTGCATGGCCCTCTGATCGCAATGACCTTTTACTCTTTTTTTTAAGCAGCACAACAACATGCACCTCCGGAGCTCCCAGCTCTAGCCGCAGTTTGGAGCTTTCTGGAGTCCACCGCTGGTTCACTGCCGCGGTTCTTTGGAGAGCCAGAGTACTTTTCGCGCCACTTCTTGGCATCCATAAAATGTAGCCTCACTGGAGGCCACGGGCCCGGGGCCATGGTGGAGGCTGAAAAGAACCCTGCCTATCTCTTAATTTGCTAAATCCTATATATAGGATTTTGGTCATATTTTTCAACTCAAAATGGGTGTGGCACGAGCATAGGGAAACGTATGTGACCAATTCTTCCTTGCTAGGTCTTAGTAGATATCGAGAGTTGAATAAGATAACTTTTTCAAACACTAACATCTCAGGCTCATCTCCTTGCCCAATATTACTAAGGCCTGTGCCCTATTTTTCGAATCCTATATATAGGATTTGAGATTTTATTGGACCTTGTTTTATCCTTAAAACTGGTAGTTTCATGACGGTATGTGCGATATGTCGTCATGAAACCACCCCGTGCCACACCTGCAATGTTCTTCTGCACATTCACTGCTTCAGTCCTTTCCATGACAGCAGCTGAACAATTATGCTCAAATTTCAAATTATTGCTGAAAATGGGTATTCATCAGAGATATTAATATCGCCCTATGAATCTAAAATGTAAACATTCATGCCTCAAACATATTTACAACTTCCATGAAAACCAGTATGCCGTTATTATTGGTCGTGATGTAGGCCTTGGCGGATAATGCTCGAAAAGGTGGCAGATTCTGCTCGAAAAGCAGTGAAATTGGCAGAACCATACAAACCTTATGGCGGGCAATTCCTCGAAATCTGCTCCATTTCTTTATCCACATACCAAACATGCATGAAACTTACCAGAAAAAGTACCGAATTCTGCCAATTTTTCTGCCGGCATTATCCGCCAAGGCCTATCGTGATGCCCAATAACAACGGCATAAAACGCACATATTTTCAAATCCTATATATAGGATTTTGGATCAGCAAATTATTATTATTATTATTATTTATTAAATTTTTAATAGGGCATTCCCACAGGCCTACCAGGCCCTTCTTACGGGGTACCCTAAATTAAGAGATTATTATTATTATTATTATTATTTTTTCTTATTTTGTTAGGGATTTCCCAACAGGCAATGTTGCCTTTTTACTGGGAACCCTAAATGAGACTTTGTGTGAGCGCGAAACAAAGCAGGCGACTCGGATAATCTTGCTATAATCAATGCGCAATACAGTGCAGGTTGCTCACCAAGTAACTTTTAGTTGTTCATACGAGCTGGTATCTGGTTGAGGTCCGCATGCGCAAAAATGCAAAAAAGTTAGTGGCAGTCGAAATGGAGCACATTTTCCTTTGTAGAGTCTACAAGTCATGTACTGTAGATCTCCCAGAAATGCAGCGCATGCAGTGACCTCAGTCCTGCTATGATTGTAGATCTACCCTGAGTGCGAATGAGGACGTCTGCGAATCCGTATACGCATTCACCGTGCGAGTGTTCAGCAATACAGCAATGTCAGCATGGTGAAACTCCCCCCGGGTCTCTGGACAGTGTGGATGTCGAAGGCATGCAGCGCATGTCCGTCGTATATAGTGCCCGTAGCGTATCGTCACACGTGTACCCGTGTACCAGGAGACCCTTGCAAGCCTTTCTGTCCAAACTTGGATCGTTGACCTTTGCTCCCAGCGCGTACTGTCTCGGAGTCAGTATGCTGGAAGTGTCGAGGAAGGCGCATAAGGTCATCTTGCAACAGTTGAACTGTTGTACTGCCTAGCGTCAACGCTTATTTCCACTGTTGTTCTGGAGTTTGGATGCTTCACTTGTTCTGTGCTGCTTCGAATAATTAGCTTCACTCTGCAAGACAGTCATTTACAGGTACTGCTGCAGCGGATAGTATCTCGCAGGCTTTGACCAGTTGGTGGACGTTGCTACTTCTAGTGCTAGTATCCACTATTTTGCAACAGTAGCTGTTGATAGCTGATTGATCAAACGGTCGGGAGGTCGTCTCGGAGTTGGAAGACCCCTTGATCTAGTGTTGCGGTGATCGCATTGCTTGCTGTTCGAAAACATGTTTGAAGCGCTGTCCCTACATACCATTTTCCTGGCGGGTAAACGTGTCAGTACCAGGGCAACCCGTTCGGCTTGCGAAATTTGCAACAGCTCGGACAGTGAGAGAAGCGTCACGTCAAACTGTGACACAGACTGCACCGCACCATGTCCACGCCACCCTGAAACGCTGAGCTTTCTGCGCAGGACCAGCTCGGAGCAACGACTTGAGCCAGCACAGGTTTCATCCTGTGACAGAGTTTTATATCAGAGGCAGCAGTGCAGCTCCAGTGAATCCTCAACATGCTCCAGCAGCAGCTCTGCGACAAGCTGTCCCAGCTCGGCCTCTGGTTCGTCAAGATCGTCACTTGTCAGTAACAGCATTCGGCTTCACATCATGCAGAATAGCTGCAGTCCCGGCACGCGCAAACTGCACAAGGCGCTGAGCGGAGGAGGTGAGCGAGGGGAGAGGGAGCGCCACTCTGTCGACTCACCCATGTCGGTCACAAGATGTATTAGCTTCATTGCGGGGGAGGCATCACCACTCTGTATTGACTTGAGCAAGCAGCAAGAACATGACCTGGGCAGTGAAGAAGATGATGATAATGACGAGCATGGGGACTCACTAGAAGACCAACATGGCGGTGGCATTGGCAGCCTTATCGCATCGCGTTTGACTCATTGCCGTGCACCGCGGCCCCGTGCTGCCTCGATGCACCAGGACGAGCGCCATCCCCGGCTGGACGCCGACTTGCCGAACGTGGCGTTCAACACGTACATGCCCAGACCTCGCCGCTCTTACTCCGTGTCGCACGTCTCGTCACTGTGCCCTGTGGCCGAACAAGGCTTGGAGTGAACGGTTCAACCGATGCACACCTCGATCTGCTTGGGCAAGCCGCAATAGGTGCTGGCCTCTTGGTAGCAGCAGTCTGGCTGAACAACATGTAGCATATCAACGAAGTAAATCATCTCTGCAATTGGAAAGGCCAAGGAGAGACACAATCCAATGACATCCAGCGGGGAATTCCCCTGCCAGCGTGCATCCCCAACACTATCTACCACCGCGGCTTGGTTTGCTGATCGCATTCCAGAAGCAGTGCATTATGAACAGTTTGCCGTGTTACTGCCTTTGCCGCGTTAACTGATTGTAGCCAGGAGATACCTGAACCTGTCAGTGTGGATACAAGCCTGATTTGTGTGCTCCCGCGGTGTGTCATGCATCCATTCATCATTTAATTGCCATCCATGGAAACCATGACAACGCAATAATAAGACGGCATAGGCATACTGTTTGCTGGCAGGGAATTTCCGGATTGACTCTCTTCCAGGTGTACCCAGCGCGCTTTGACAAAATGCTTTGCAGTTATATCCTACTGAACAGGACACCAGTAGTTCCAGTACTAATTGCAAAATGTCCAACTAGTTCTGCTCGTGTGTGTGTGTGACGTGTGTGTGTGTGTGTGTGGGTGTGTGTGTGAGAGAGAGAGTGAGAAAGAGAGAGAGTTAGAGAGAGAGAGAGAAAGCACGCAAGCGTGGACGTACACAACGGATTTGTCAAATTCCCCGACGTTGCTTCATTTTTCAAATATCTATGCGGATGTATATACCCTATCTCCTTATTCCTCACATCAGCACCTCCCTTACTTGGGCCCTGCTCACTATAACCCTAAGCCGAGCAGCTCCATGATATGAATGACTGCCTCCTGTAATAAGTCGTCTCTAGTACGTATTATTATTTTTATCACCACTGCAGCACTTCTCCACTATTTTATGACCTTATTTAATCCTGATTAATCCAGAAATGCTGCTAATACTAGGACAGGCTTCTAACGTTGCACCTACATTGTACTTGAAGTAGGAAATGCTGCTATTTTTACTTGAAACTATTTTGCAATGTCACCGGACTCACCACACAGATGACTTGCCATGAGTCGTTTCACTACCTTTACTACACTACATTGGAACTAGTTTTATGGTTTCAGGTCGATACTATTTTGAACTTTTTTTGTGTCTATCTGTGGCGGAATGTGTGTGTGTGTGTGTGTGTGTGTGTGTGCGTGTGTGTGTGTGTGTGCGTGTATGCGCGTGCGTGTGTATGTGTGTGTGTATACAGTCCATTCATGAAAGATGGCTCTGGCAAGCTCCCGTATTTGGCGATTTTTCTTGATTTTATCGTACACAGTGCAGTGGCGCAAAATTTGAAATTGGATAAAGGGTCCAAAAGAGGTACCTGAACTGGGGTTCGAGCCGCGCAGTGCACTGTTGCAGGCGGGGTCAAACCGCCTGGAGTTTGATGGTTTTTCCCAATTCAGGGCTTTTGGGACAAACCTGGCTGAAATCCTATTCTTGTCAGGGCTTGCTTTTTGAAGAAACAGAAATGAAATAGACTTCCATGTTGAGAAACATAACACTACTGTATAATTGTAGCAGATGATATGCCAAATAAAGGGCCGTCCATAATTATCGATCTTTAGGCCTCGGTCACACTACGGCAGTTTGAAGCTGGACGCAGCGTCAAGCCGCAGCACTTGACGCAGCGCAGACGCGGGGTCACACAGTGTTTTTTTTTTTTGCAGCTCATGACCATGATGACTGCCGCGGCCGGCCTAACCGCATTTGTCTACGTCACAAAATCACCAGGGAAACTCAATGACGACACGGATTCCCACGGAAACCGGCCTTTTGCTTATCATACAAAAAAATTGTCGGACAAAGTTTTCAAATTTGTCATTGATTTTTGATTACAAGAAGACGAAAGGTCCACGCGTGCACGATCGTTGTTGTTTCTTTCCGAATTGGAAGCCATTTTCAGTTGTAGTGTCATGGATCAGGCAAGAAAAGTCCGCATCGCAGCTGTGTTTCTCCTGACTTCGTCATACTGGTTGTCCTTTTGGGGGCTCTTGACAACAACACAACACTCACAAGTCAACAGGCTCCAGTTGGCCGATGACCCACTCGAACAACTGGTCCTTTCTCGACATCATTTTCTTCTCAGAAAACGCCTCGCTCTGCCGCCAGGTTCGCGTACGGACTCCTCTCGAAAAAAAGAGGGAACAAAACAAACCTTGAAGAGACGAATGTCGAATGAATGCTCAACTCGAACATCTGTCTTGAAACTAATTTTACTTGAAAGACACTGTTTTCCCGCCAAGCGTCACTCCCACCAGCGGCAACGCAGTCGATTTCCCCACGTCAGACGCAGCAGCGTCTGACGCTCAAACTACCCGCGGTTGCGTCAGTTGCCATGGAAAAGCTCATGATTCTGACGCTGACGCAGCATTTTTGCCGTAGTACAGTGTGACCGAGCGTTGCCATGCAAAACAAAATGGAGAGCGTCGAAGGGGTTGAGCAGGATCAAATCAGGGAGTCGTAAAATACCGGTATTTTACGACTCCCTGGATCAAATCCATGTGCGCAGGTCAAGCTGCGGACCTGCGGTTCGAAGACGAGGACGGACTGATCAGTGTGATGGTGGACCAAGTGATCCAACACTGAGCTGAAGACGAGGTTGGCGAGCTACTGCCTTGTACTGTCAGTAGGCACCATGGCAAAGGAAGATAGAGTGTGATGGAGTGTGAGAAGATTACAAGTAGTCAACATGGCAAGATCAGCGAGAGCAGCACTTGAAAAACCAGGAAAAATCTAAACTACATACGTGGAAATTTTTAAATAATCGAGAGCAGCAGAAAGCAAAAATACAAACATAAAAAATATACACAACAGAACAACAAGGACAATCAAGGCTTGTTTGCTGCTACTTTAAGGGGGCACATCACCCAAAAATTCGCTGAAAAATCGAATTTGTAAATTCATATTGAGTGCTACGTCAGTTGAAAGAGCATGAATAGCTGCAAATTCTCTGAAAACTGTGTCCCTATCTGACCAGCCGTTCAAGAGTTATGGCCGAAAATGTGCCCTTGCAAGGAAAGATTTTTTTGTTGCATGCTGTCATTTGTTGGCAGCACTGTATTTGAATGTGAGCAGACCGTGCGCAACTTGTCGTATTATGGAAACACGCGAAAGTGTGCAGAATTTTGCCCCAAGTCCAAAAAAGTCCAAAAAATCACGTTAAAAAACCACGTATTGGGCTGCACGGCGGCGGGCGAAGCCCGCCGCCGTGCAGCAGGACTTTTGCCAGCACTCTCGTGACGTTGCAGATATGTGGCTTGATTATTGTAGTTGACGTTGATTTAGTGACTTTGGCAAGTTTGAGTCGTGTCAAGAAGTCAGGTAGGATTCAGTACTAGGCAGTAGTGAAACGTGAGTGGCAGTCTTTGCCGGTTTCTGAGGGCATCCTGGATTTGGTGTGCAGCGCTGTGGAAATGGCTTGCTGTGGAGGTCCCAGCACTGGATGTTGTATCAAAGGTACGACCTCGTAGCACGTGCTAAACCTAAAAAAAATCAAAAATTGACTTGGGCCTGTGGGAGTCCGCGAGAGAACGCCCACTCGTTCCGTTGTGACAGATTCCAGGGCCACGTTGAGGGGCCCTACCCCACCACCCATGGCTGCTTCTGGACTTGTTTTAGGTTTGGGTCCCGCGCACGGACAGAATGGGCACGAAAATGTGAAAAAAATGTAAATGCATTTGTTTGGCTCCTGGGTGGCTCGCACACCGTGGCACTATGCCGGAAATTTGAGTTTTTCCGGCCTGGAAAGCCTGTCAGTGAGGCGCAAGAACTTGTAAATCATGTCCTGAGGGCCAGCATAGTGGCAGGAGTGTGTGGTCAAAATTTCACTGAAATCCACTGAGAAACACCAAAGTTACGGTCAATTGAATGCCATATGAAATATTTGGGTGATGTGCCCCCTTAAATCTAACAAAAACTCAATTTGTATTCAAATATGCACTCCCAAACATGAAGAGCCGAAAATCCATTTTCGGAAAACCATGCACTTTCGCCACCACACTTCCGAAAGTTCGACTACTTTTTCGACTGCTGCCGCCACATTCCGAAAATAATTCCGAAATTCGGAATGCAAAACCTCTCTAATGAGACATCAAGGCGTTCTGGCTGTCAAGTCAATCTACCTTTTAATGTTACTTCCGACGTAGGTTACTAGGCTGGTTCGATAGCTGTCCTTCTTCTTTTGGCATAAAAGAAAGGACAACATGTTACGAGTTATGACTTGTAACTGTCCACCAACGTAACCAGATCATACATGTATACATGGTACAGTCAGCGACTGGGACAAAATGGCACAAAACTGACAAGGAGTACTGAGACATTCAACGACCTGACACCTGGCTCCAACACTTCTCCGAGGCGCAAACCAACAACCTTCCAGCTTGGAAGGCTCAGGTTCGGAAAGTTCCAAGAGGAGAAGGAAAGCGCGGTGAAGAAGAGCACGAGCTACGTCCCACGGCAACAAGGAATGCCGAAATTTACTGGATGATGACAAAGAGGGGAAGGTAAGTCTCGTCTCTGGTCTCGTCATCATCCAGTAACAATCCACATTCTTTGCTCCGTTGAGACTGTAGCTTGTGCTCATTTTCGTTGCGCTTAACTTCCCCTCTTTGGTCTCTCCATAACCTTGAACCTTCCGAGTTGGAAGGCTGTCGGTTAGCGCTACGGAGATATGTTGAAGCTAGGTGTCAGGACGTCGAATGTCTCAGTACTCTGTCAGTTTTGTGCCTAGTTGTGGCACTTTCTGACTGTATATAGTATCTAGTTTCAGTGGTGGAGAGTTACTTTTAACTCGTTTCCATAATTATGTCCTTTTTCCTTTCTCCAACACTTCTCCAAGGCGTCGAGTTGTAGTAAGGCCGGTATGTCCAATAGTCCTACTAGTCAAGTTCGTCATCATCCAGTAACTTTCGGCGTTCTTTGTTGCCGTGGCGCGTAGCTCATGCTCTTCTTCGTTGCGCTTTTCTTTTTTCCTTTCCACGTGAGTATTTTCGCTCCTGCTCTTGTAGTAGTTAAGCACTCTCATGTGGGGTAGTGCCTTTGCTGTTTGCATTACGCAGAGCTCACTGACTTGTCAGTTTGAGCACTCTGGCAAGGTACGTTCGGGCCTGATTGGAAATTTTTATTTTCATTGCTATCAGGTTCGGTCTCATTTCCTCTGTGCTGCGCTGGTGAGTTCACAAAGAACGAAACAGCATGCTGTCCGCAGATTGAGTATTATTATTATTAAAATTTTGAAAAGGGCAATCCCCACAGGCCTAAGGCCTTTTTACAGGGTACCCTATGTGGTCACGTACAGATTTGCGGAATAGTGAAAACGAGGAGCAAGTGCGAATGTCAGCTGAGAGAGAATTCCAGCGGTCAGAAGCCAGAAAGCTCAAAGCGAATAAGCCATAACGATTGCGTGCTTTAGCCAGTTTAGGCAGAGCAAGTGAATCTATGGTCGTATGGGCTGGGAACGTGTACGGGCAGGTGTGTGTGTTGTGGCGGAACGAAGGCAGACATTGATTTCTATGTGCTTGTGAGCAGATGACTTACTTTAGTGTGACTTTTAGTTTTAGTTTTAGTGCAAGCAATCAACTGGGTACTCACTACTCGGAGTGAGGGTAACATGGATGCAGCTAACGAGGTTCTTTTCTCTTCGTCGTTTTTTTAAGCCTATCTGTGTCGTGGTGGCATGCAACAGGTGGTTAAAACGCACCGGAAGCTTGGTAGATCTACAGTGTCACTGCCACTTGTGGACCATTCTTTGCTCAAACGTCAAAGGCTAAGGCAAGGGTTAGGTTACACGTATGTCTAAGAAGCAAGTCTATGCATGGCCGCGGTATCACTACCGAATGGTTATTTGAATCCTACAGCTAAATGCATGGTGTTTCATCCGGTTTGCGGAAAGGAAATCTATCCACTGTATGCCAGCCGTGCGCGGCTACTGTCTGTAGACGGCTTTCTACGACACCGCAGATTGCATCATGCGTTGGCCATCTTTACAATGATTGTCAGCTGTAGAGATATCTAACCGAATCACAGCAAAGCAGAGGCGCCTACACGCCACCCTTTTCTGCTTTGCATGAGTTGAGATCACCAGTGGTCAACGGGTCCGGCCAGTTCAACGATCCGCGAACTCGTCTGCGCTGCTCGCCGATTCTCAGTACCGTTTTTGAGACCAGATGCAGGCGCTCCCAACTAATTTTGCACGCTGCTTACCATTGTTTGACCCCGATGGTCGATGTCGCTCAGAATCTCAGACTCGGAATCCCTGGGCGCGCATGGGATGCATGGGAGCGTTTTGGGACCAGACGTTCACACGTACATGCCGATCTACGTGGCATGCGGTTCATGTTGACCCTGATCCCGAACTAACTTAGAAGGTGCAACACAGCGTGGATTGAGAAATCCAGAACGTCTGGTTTCGTTTGCGACACACCAAGGGCCGGCAAGGTGCACTAAATTAGTTGGCTTTTTGCTTTAGGCCCGACAGTGCCGAGCGAGAGAGCGTTGTGCGCAAGATCAGCGTTCCTGTGGTGAGCAAGCGAGTTACGCTATATTCTCGCGTGGAAATGAAAATGTCGACGCTCCCCTGGGCGCTTGTCGTCCTTCACTTCTGCCTGCACTTTGCCACCGCGAGCGACCACGTGGCCGACGAGCAGGATGCAAGCGGCGCATCTCAACCCGTCTCGACGGTAGAGCGGACATCTGCGACCTCAGCAATGACGACCACCATCAGCATCTCGACAAAGAGCCCGCTGACAACCACAGCCGTGGTAAGTTAATTTAAAAAAAGTCTTTGGTCCAAAGTTTGGAGTCCTCCATGCCATGCTATGGTACATGGTGCCACGAATTCACACTCCTTGATACGCATTGGGATTAGTGATACTCAATCTTTGATATTTGATACTTGATATTTTCATATTTGGCCAAAGTAAGCAACAATAGCAAATAAAAATAAACCACTTGGGCTACAGAACATGTCTATGTGCTGCTGCCTTTGGCACTCATCACGTGGCTGAAGCATGCAGGTGGATGCAGAATTCCTTTTCTTTGTTTCTATATCCATACAAAATAGTACTCTATGTTTGTGTGGCGGAGACCTCACTTTAGACGTGAACCCTTCATTTCCGATGACGTCCATGCATGTGTGCGTACTGCTCCTCCTTCTCAGGCCACATTCCCTACGCCGGGAGTTCAAAGATCTTCTGCAAATTCTAGAACATCTGCTGCAAGGACTACAACAGAGCATGGCATTGCCAAGCAGACTACTTTTCCAACAGATCATCCGTCAACGGTAGTCACAACAAGTACGCCGACTTCACGATCAAAATCTCCTGCTGATGTTAGTAACGGTACTTCTCCAGTCCATACTACCCCGGTCCATACTACCCCGGTCCATACTACCCCGGTCCATACTGCTCCGGTCCATACTGCCCCGGCCCATACTACCCCAGTCCATACTGCCCCGGGCCGTACAGCTCCAGTCCATACTGCCCCGGGTCATACTGCTGCAAGCCAAAATTCAACAACACCTAATTTGAGTACACATCCGACCCATACAAGATTCAATTCTCCAAGCAGTCATACTGATTTCCATAGTGATGGCAGCAAAGAGCCGACAACAACTACACCGAGTACCACAAGTATGCCAAGAGATTTCAGCATTGCTGGCTTCACGTTTGAGCAGATAAATGTTGCCACACCGCTAGCCTGCATTGTGGAACGGCAAGATGGCAACGAGACGATGTGCACGATTGCGATGAGTATCTGTCAGTCGCCTGCGGTATCGGCTTGGAACCCAACTTGCGGTATAGAGGCACTTCTAAATGACTGCCTGCACAGGAGCATGGCATGGCGAGGCACTATACTGTTTGAGGCACCAGCCAATGAGCGATCGAAGAGCAGGAGGGTGCCAGTCAACCTAGAAAGGTCACCTCAGAACATCTCAGGAACTAATCCAGTGGTAAGCGCTAGAAGATTTATATATTCATTACTTTGAGGGGAAGTTGCAAACGGGAAAAATCTGAAGAATATTTGTTACGCATTGCAGTTGGGAGAATGAAGTTGAAGACACCATTGCAGCTGTACTTATGGTTGATAAATATGGTGGTAAAGACACACCCATCTTCTATGTGCCATGCGCTACTTGATGTACCAGCCTGCTATGCCGGATACCGCCAACCATGCATCGACCAGGCGCCAGGCGCGAACTGATGGTGGTGGTGGTGAGAAGGAGAGCTCTGTGCTAGAACTTTGCAGCCTAGAGAGCGTGTGTGGGCAGGCGTGTGTTCACCGCCATATTGCCGGGTGTGTCTTTACCACCGTATTTATCAAGCATTGCAGTTGATCTAGTTTAGCATACATTGCCATAGTCTACCTGAGATAAAATATGTGCTACGTAACTGCATGGTAAATCCAATGTGGCATAATCTGCTCTTGAGCTGCCCACATGACTCGGTCGAGTGAGCTAAATACGCTATACAAGACTTCTTATGGCCATGTATCCTGATTTCTAACTAATTCACAGCTACTGCCGAGCATGGTTAAAGAGGCCATCATACTGGATGTACTAAAACTGGATAGATACTGGATAGATACTAGTACAGCGGATTGCAGTTGAGCACTCCAGGTGCGATGGGATAATCTGCATGTGTTCATATCAAGACTATCTAATCTGCTGATCATTTTTACAGTTGCCATATAAGGACGGACTGTATGCTGCTGCTGCTATTCTTGCACAAACTGAAATCAGGTGTTCGTCTTCAGCCAATGCACCAACACGGTCACACTCTCTGACGGCAAGGATAACTTTGAGCAATGCGTCGATCAACTTCACCACAGCAAGCCGGTCAACATGCTACAATTGTCCGAGGACCCGGTGTGGGAAGACTGCTCGTCTCCGCAAGGCCAGGCACAAAGCCGGTGCTTTGTCGACGATTTCAAGTTCATGGAACGCGGCGGCGAGGGCATTGTCCTGGAGGTGAAGAAAGGCGAAGAGAGATACCTCGGTTTCTTGAACTTGACCCACGTCAACACATCAATAAGCAACGGGACTGAACAGGACGCTGTAGAGGTTGTGATGGAAGACACTCCCTGCACTGGTATGTACAAGACATGTACAAGACATGTAATAGTTATAGCACCACGCGGTCAGATGTCCTATGCCATTCTAAGTCACGTGCAGACCATTGTTTGCTTCCATGTACACTGCAATAACATCATAGTCTAAAGTATTCTTGATTCACCATCATATTGCTACTTTGTAATGTACTCCCATGCTACACCACTAGAGGCTGGGCTTGCTTTCAAGTAACATCCAACTGGAAAAGCATCTGATCAGGATTGTGTGAAATTTGGAGTCAGCATTAGTATAATATCATGGCTCTAGTCTTATCCATGCGAGTAATCGGTGGTAGAGATACTCGCTGAATTGTTTGCAAACCCAGATTGACCGGCCATAGGGCCAGTGTTAGCGTCATGAGGCACTGGGAGACTATCCAACACTTGAATTGATCAGGACAATATAAACATAAAAATTAATCTAAAAAAAGTTATTAACACGGTCTAGGTTGTTACTCACAGTTTCATGGCACGAAGACAATGATAAGATAGCTCCCAATTGCAAGATTACAACCGTTGTTAGCCAATTTGTGTAACTAAGTTACTGATATCTACACAAGGGCTAACTCTGTTGCTACTACCTATCTGCCAGCATGGTCCCCTTGATAATCTCATCCAGTTTGGCTTGCCATACCATCGTTCTCCTCCACGCTCTGTGTTTGTTGCACTGTATTTGCAGAGAGTGCCATGACAATGGCATCATCTAACGCGGCGCTTATTGCTGCATCTTGCGTCGGTGCCGTGGCTCTCGTTCTCATCGCCGTGGGTCTGACCTGCCGCTTCCGCAAGCGCTGCCGGAGGCGCCACTTGCTGCGCCGCTACATGATGCACACAACCTCGCCCGGTGACTTCGCGGAGGCCGGCACGGAGCAGTACTTGGACCTGGACCCTGTGACCGGCGACACCGACACAACGGATGTTCTGGACATGCTTTCATCCGGAGACAAGTACCAGCGACTACTCTGATAAACATGTAGCTGCTGTGGACTGTGGACACATAACGAAATTGCCTAGGTAGTTTTAAGGGATACTAATCCT